>NW_010110397.1:0-34776 GCF_000699245.1 Pterocles gutturalis | reverse complement strand
CTTGAGGCCCCAGAAGAAGGCTGAAGCTGTTGAGGCCCCAGAGAGAAACTGGAAGGTAAGTATAACATCAGAGCAAAGATGAAGATATTAGGAAGTGTATGCAACAATTTTAAAGGTATTATTATTGAGACTTTCTCTGTAATATTGTTCTACTTTGTTTGTATGTAACAGAGCTCCATAATAATTATTTGATTAGACTGTTAAGATTTCAGTTAGACTAACATTAAACTCCTTGCTTTGCACATAAGGTGTGGGGTTTTGGTCCACATAAACTGCAAAAACTGCATTCAAAACTCTTAAAAACAAATTGGCAGATATAACCTTGCTGTAGATGCAACAACTGCTAGTAACCATAACAGTATCTCACATGCTTCCAAAAGCAGGATAAGTCTATTTTGTATACTTCTCTACCTTTTTAATAATTCTAGGTGTCTTACAAGTGTATTAAACAAATGAGAACTTCAGGACTTTTAATCTCCTCCTCCCAACCACTAAATGTTTAATTAGTCTATACAAAGCTCTTTGCTATGAATATCTGTAGAGCACTAGTCTCTTTGGCATGCATTTGCCTTGAAGCTGAGCCATAGGCTAAACCACATTCATTTTAGCTAAGCATCTCAGATTGAACCAAGTATCTGTAAGGTCAGAACACTCAATGCTTCAATCCCAATGAAAAGCAATGAAATAAAAAACATTTTCTTACACACAAGGGATACATTCAAGTGTCAGGATAGCTGTCGGATACCATGAATCCATACTATAACTAAGATAGGCAATATTCTTATTGTAATAGCATTATACAGATATTCTGAGAAACACTGCACATATCTAACAATCATTTAATAAATTCACAATTAGACCCAGAAGTTTGTTGGGTTTTTTTTTTTTAGGCTTTGTGTATACAGATTTTGCTACTATTATTCTGAACCTAGTCACATCTTGAATAAGTGCAATGAAAAAGATTTATGAGAACAATGCAAAATATAACTCACTTCTGCTCATTGGGTACCTACTGTAGGGATAAACCGAAGCCATCTGTTTGTTACTATTTCTGCCATCGTGAGACCACATACATACTTTATTGTTTCCTATGTACAAAAGAACAAAATTATCAGACACGCTGCAGCAACGGTTTCTGCTTATTCGAAGATTAGGCAAGCAGGCACAGAAACTCTCTATTAGAACAGGGCATGTCTGAGATCAGCAGTGGAGAAACATAAGCATCGTTGTGTGGTCTATGTCCTACCTCGCATGTGCAATGAAAAGGCCCCTCATTTTTCATCAGTGTCTTAATCTTCACAAGTATAATTACAGCATTCCTCAGTAATAGTAAATACAAATTACACTCTGTTCTGCAAGACAAAGATAAGCTGGTTTTTATGTTTTAACAAAAATTAATGCATGATTGGAATAAAAATATATTTATCCCAGCTTAAATATTAGCATTATATAACAACTTTTAAAATATCTGCACATAAATTGAATGTTTTTTAGCTCAGCATCCTAACAATCACCTTATAAAACTACAGTGGAGACAAAAAAATGTTTTTTCTCTTTGTTAGAATACTCTTTCAGAGCTATGAAAGATCAGCTGTAAATCCTTTATACTGTTTTATTTCTCTTATAGTTTATACTTTTGATACAGATAATTATTTAAATAATACCTGCCATATATAATTTCCCATTACAAAAATGATAGCTTGATGAAGTCTTCACTGTGATTTGTAAGTGTGAGTTAAAGACAAATAATAAATTGCAATCTATTTACTAGCTTAATTATTTGAATAGTTAATGAATTTTTTTTTGTTAATTACTGACTTCTATAATGCTGTGTAATTGAAACAATAAAGAAAAAAAAAATATCCAGAGTGTCTGAAATCACCATGTTAGAAATCGGAAGCCTTTGGTACTCAAGATTGAGCAGCCTGTTGCTTAACAGTTTTTTTTTTGGAAACAGCACGAGTTCGCTACTGCAGACCCAGCTAGCAAGTGAGAAGCTTCTGAATTTGAAACTCATGAGTGTCATGCTTCCTTCAAGAATCATTTAAATGGAGATTTGCCACAGTTTACAGTTTATAAACTAAATCCCAAGAAGTCCTACCTAATCCTCATTTTTTTCTCCTATAGCTAGCAAACCAAGTTTCAGTTGTGGTAATGTGGTTTCAATCTATTTGTATATATTGTTTATCACAACAAACAGCATTTATAACAATGCAAAGAGCAAGAAAAATACATTTTGCACTAGTTTTATATGTTTATTCTTGCTGAGACAGGAAGTCATTTACTCTGCCTTGCAGAACATCTAATCCTTTTTACCATTCAGATCCAACAGTATTTAAGGATGTACAACATCTCATGGGGATGAGCTGAGAGCATTCCAAGAGAAACCCTATCATAACCAGCTTCACAGCACCAGCAGGGCTCAACTTCTGGAATTATTTTGTTATTTTTAGAATGGATAATTACTCATTTTCACATACTTATTTCTAAAAACTGTCAAAGAAAACTGACACGTGTCAGAAATATTCCACTAAAAATTAGGAGAGGGTTATGATTGCTTCCTCTTATTTTCTAATACTGTAACAAAACAGGATTTTTTTATACAGGGGACATAATTTCTTCACATTCACCAGTTCAAACTGTCAGAGCTAAATATACCTTATTTGGCCTTTGTATACTTATTCCTTCTTTCTCTGCCCATTAAATGCCTTACGAGATTTGATGAGGTAGACACACTGGCAAGGGAAATGGCGTTTAAAAAAAAAAAAAAAAGAAACCACCTAACACCACCCAATTAAAACAAACCAAAACAAAACAACACAACAAAACAAATCCCAATCTATCTGTGAGTTTGCTATATTTGATATGAACAGTGCACCTCCTGTTTCAAACCTTCGGTACAAGAAATAGTTAATTCTCTCTATTGTGTGCAGTTTTAGACAATATTCTGTTTGTTGGTACTTAGTTTTGTATTCAGTTTTCTAAACAATAGCACTGAGTACATTTAATTTGTTTTTATTTTAATTCTACTAAGAAACAGGTGTTTAGTAGGCACAGGCTGTCTCACCAGGAGGGGGAAGGAGGACAGTCAAATTAGTTTTAGCTCCCTTGTTGAACCAAACAACAGAAAAAAAGAACTAAGCTCAACTATGGAGAAAAAAAAAAAACAAAGGAAAAATCCTAGTGTAACCTCAGTAAATCAGCAGGTGCTTCATTGCTTAAAAAGAATTAGAAGGTGACAGACGACAGGTTTATACTAGACTTTCCCAGCACGGCACAGAATTTTGAAGAACACCTTGATCAAATGTGTCAGGAAGGACAAAATTAAAAGGGAGAGTGTTAAAGCCTGAGCAGATGCAACGCGAATACACAATCCCTGCTCTTTCAAAACATAGTTTGTTGTGGCAGACACATGCTGTTGCATCTCCATCCCATGACGATTATCACATCACAGCCTGACTAGCCTGAGGTCTGGACCTTGTGCTGTATTTGCTACTGGGGAGGCAGTTGTGAGAGGTGAGCATGAGGAAGGAGTGCAGAAGAAGAAATATGTCTGCCCACATGCAACAGGCCTGCACGCGGTTTAGTGTAGAAAATCATACTGTGCTTGCATTAATCTATAAAAGCATAGGAACAGAAATCTAGAAATAACATGTTTCCAGCCATTCATTCATCAATTGCTAAACAGTTCCTATGAAAGGTACCCAATACACACTGTTCATACTACACTATACTGAAATTCTTTTAGATTTTGAAGTACAAATTTGCTTCTTACGACAAAAATCTTTGGCTAAGAAGACTTTTTGTTCCCACCTTCCTGCTTTATTTGCTCATCGCATTAAAATCACTATTTTTTTTGCACAGAAAGCCAAAAACAAAGCATAAAATATATTTACATAATACTTTACATAACAAGCTCCTTTTGAGAAATGAGAATATTAAAATTTCAAAAGTACAGTCACAGCAAGTGGTAGGCAAGCAATGAAGATAAATCAAATCCTATTTCTTGACATGCTGTGAAAAGACGGCTGGGTTTTAATCATCATGATGTGCCATATGTAAATTCCATCAAAGAAGAAGTTTGGTAAATGTTATATTTCATAACCACAGGGAAGGAATCTATTTATAAACATCAATTATATGATATAATACAGTCTAAAGCTATTAATAATAAAACTATAAATCTAGGTAGACACTCTCATATGGAATAGTTTTTGAAATATACTTTTTCAAATGCATATTTAACTAAGAAAATATTACATTTTTTGTACTCAAGATCATTCTAGCCTGTCTCATAGTTTCAGTGATACAAGTAAATTGTTCCAGAACTAAAAAAAAAAAAAAAAAAAAAAAAAAAAAAGAAAAAAAAATCACGAAGCACTCATAAACCTAGAATCACTTTCTGAAAAAAAAAGAGAATGCTTCAGTCAGCACCTATGTTTTATATGTGGTCAGAAATCTATATATGTACCTGTGAAGCTTAAATGCTAATTCATGTTGTGCTTTGCTAGTCTCAGGAAACATATGGAGATGCAAATGTCTTCAAAAGGAGATAGTAGCGAGGTATACAACATAAGACATCTATTTGCAAGCCTCCAGTGAAGCAAAGAACCAATCACTATAATAATACTATTCTACCAGAATTGTACATCACTTGAATTAGAAGAAAGAAAATTAATTTGAAAACATTAAAAATCGTTATGTTTCACAAATTTCCAGGGAAGGCTGTAATAATCTGTCATAGTAAGTAAAGCTTATGTATAGAATAGTTTATTTGCCTAGTCTCAACCGAGTATGGTAAACTGAGACTAGATCTTTAAGCCCTAAATACTGGACTAACACTTAAAAATACCCATATTTCACAGAAAAGAATTAATTCAACATGTTTCAAACAAGCGTTCTACAATAAACAATGAGGGATGGCTAATGACAGCCATGAGAAGCCTTGCAGTAATGGAACTGACAAGTTACCCACTGGATGGCCCAGGGAACACACGAGAATACGATACTTTTCTATCTAATGAAGACATGAAGGAATTTATTTTTTCTCAATAGACATCGGTCTTCAGAAACAAAATTTCTAAAAGTCCACAGCAAAGCATTCCCTCAAAAAAACCCCAACCAACCAACCAAACAAAACCCAGCAACCGCCCAGACTTTCAATATATTCTGTACTTCATTTATATTTTGCTTCCATCTATTAAAAAATCAAATCTACTTCACAGTCTCACCAGAAAATTTATAGAATTCTGTATTTGTTTTCTGAGACATAGTACAAATGTTTTCAGCTACACATTTAAAATCAAAGGTTTTATTCTAATGAGTTTTGTGAAGGGAGAAAAAATATCTCCATATTTTTAGCACACTCAGCAATGTCTGTGTTCATAAACTGAGACCTGTCATATCTGCCTTCTGATTAGGAGAAATTTAATGCTTCACCTCTTTGTAATGTTTGTTGTTTTGTTATAATCCGTGTGTAGATTGAATGGCAGGTGGCATTTCATAAGATTTAAATAAGGTAAGAAATGAATCAAATTAATATATTCCTTTTCTAAAGTATATGAGTCATTTGCATATAAAATGCGAGTGACTGTAAATACAAAATGAACTCCAAGTAACAGAGGACATCATGAACTGCATTTTTCTACATTTTATAACATATGTGTGTATATGTGTGTGTGTATATATATATACACTCATCACAGAGATAGCTTTTAAAACCCTGAAACCCTGGCTAATTTATACAGGAGTTTGGACTGAGGAAATGCTAATGCTTACCCCCTCTATGGATCACAGCATGTAAGATAACACACTGTAACATTCTGTAGGGGACCTATAGAGAGACTTATATATCAGCTGCAAAGGCAGCCTGTGATCTGTCCTTTTCTAAAAGGGAAATTCACTTACAATGGCTATATTACATTCCAAGGGTAAGCTCCAGATCTGATTCTGTAAAACTAGTTAGGCAGATCCTTATTCACACACGGAATGCCGTGGAGATCAATGAAAACCTGGTGGAGGGGAAAGGATCCTACCCCTTGGCCTCTTTGCAGAACTACGGCCTTACTGAAATGTAAGGCATCCACGACACGGAGCTCTACACAGAAAAGAAAGAGATGACACATTAAAAGATCTACCAGGACTGACAAGAATGAAGAATAAAACACTGCCTAGGCTGCATTAAAAAATACCACAGGAAAGTAGCACTTGCAAATTAAACAGGAGGAACTTCAAGGCTACAGGCTAATTCCTATTTAATGATGTTGCCAGTGTACACAACAATACAGTGAAACAAAATAAGCTGATTTGGTTAGTCAATAATTGAAACTCTATTTGCCTACAATTCATTTCCAGAGCAACGAGATTCAGCTACTGTAATTTGTAACTGGTGCTCCTGCCTACAAAAGAAAGGGCAGTCTTTTACTTATGAACTGAAGAGAGCTAGAAATTACTGAAGATGCAAAATAAAACTGGAAAATACAAACTCTAACAGACCATATGAATTCACATAAATACAGCAATTTTAGCCAGCTGGAGCTGAGCTATAGTGCTAACTGCACAGGTTTGGCTGTGCACAGGGTATTCAAGGCCTAGGGGTATTTTAGTTCATATAGGTGCATAACTTATAAAAAGTCAAAATTCTATCCTCAGAAAGAAAAAGAAAAGCTGGGTAGACAACTATCAAATGCTACAGAAAGGTATAAAAATAAATAAAAATATATATTTTTTTAAAATGCAAGCTTTAGGCACAGGAATAGTAGGGAGTACCTACAACTGCAGGTTAACTGCAGGAAACTTGGACTCTCAAAATCACCTTCGATCTGAAAACAAATACCTTGTTTTCTTTACTTCCTCTGGTAGCAGCTGCATGCACCACTCCTTGTGCATACACTTTATGCTAACAGGATGCTTAAAAGTAAGAGCTGAGTATATATTACAATTCACGCCACTAATCCTCTGCTTAAGAAAGGAGCAACCCTCACTTCCCTCCTGGTGGCAGAAGAGGACTTTAGCCTGTAGCTTCTTTTTCTCAGTATGCCAGGGACACCACTGGTTTAGTAGTATGAAGACTCACCAGACTTACAGCATGAATATATTCTCCTTAAGGCTACATATTTGGCATCCTGTGTTAAACAAGGCGGAGGACTTGCAAACATTGAGTAACCCCTTACTCCATTCTACAATCTGCCTGATCATTCTGCAGCATTACATAGACATGCAGGCCAGTGCAAGTGCCAGCCTCCCATTCTTTTATAATTGTTCAGAATTTGGCTAGTTACAATAGGGAAGTGTGCTGGTTTTTGCTGCGATAGAGTTAGTTTTCTTCACAGTAGCTAGTGTGGGGCTATGTTTTGGATTTTTGCTGAAAGCAGTGTGGACAATACAGGGATGTTTTAGTCACTGCTGAGCAGTGCTCACACAGAGTCCAGGCCTTTCCTGCTTCTCACAGCACCCCACCAGCAAGCAGGCTGGGGGTCCACAAGGACCTGAGAGGGGACACAGCTGGGACAGCTGACCCCAGCTGAGCAAAGGGATGTTCCATGCCACAGGGTGTCATGCTCAGCATATACAGCTGGGGGAAGAAGAAGGAAGAGGGAATGTTCGGAGGGATGGTGTTTGTCTTCCCAAGTAACCATGATGTGTGATGGAGCCCTGCTGTCCTGGAGATGGCCGAACACCTGCCTGCCCATGGGAAGTAGTGAATGAATTCCTTGTTTTGCTTTGGTTGTGCACGTGGCTTTTACTTTCACTGTTAAACTGTCTTTATCTCAACGCACAAGTTTTCTCACTTTCACTTTTCCAATTCTTTCCCCCATCGCACCGAGCAAGTGGCTATGTGGTGCTTATAGTTCATCAGGGTTAGACCACAACAGGAAAGCACTTGGAAGTTTAATTCCATGCTTGCTTCTCAATGTAACCATTTGTGCAAAGAGTAACAGATCCTCTTCTCAAGAATGGCTACAGGAATGGGATCAAAATCAGTCTCCCACACAGAACTGCTTTTTAACGGTACTTTATGGGTGTACGTATAAGCATAAATGGATGTATGCACACACATATATGTATGAGATTATTCAGCAGTTAAAATAAACATTGAAAATAGTAACAGCATACTAGCATTGAGGAATTTGCTTATCCATTTAAGCCAGACTGCCAGTTAATGCTTGGGGTCTTACAGATGGTTTCTACTTTGAGGGGAAGCCAAGGACAGAATCAGTATTTATTTGATACAGAAATCATTGCTATTTACAAGGAACATATGAAAAACTCCTTTGTGAATAAAATAAGAATCTTAGATATGGTCCTGAGAAAGAATGAACCTATCAGGAAATATTAATTTGAAGAATTCTTTTAACCTGCTTACAGTAATATTACAAGTGTTTCTGTGACACTTTGCCAGGCTTCTTTGCTAGGTCTCTTCTAGTACTTTTGCAGAATTTATATGCCTCTGTCAACATCTGCCTCTACATGTTCATACAATCTCACCATTACCTCCAAGTTGTGTTTTCTGCAGTGCCTATTATTTCAGCTATCTCTTCTACAGTGAAGCTCAATTTCACTTCAGGTTCCTTGTCAGTGAGGGATGACTGGCTCTATCTTCAAGGAGGCAGGAGGAATGTTTATTTTTTGCGTGCATCTTTACTACTTCCATCCTATTCCTACAAGTACTCACAACTTGTCATACTACTTGCTCTCACAGAGTTGTCCTTGAAGACTTCAAATTCCTCTTTCCTTTTTAAGCATCACTATTCCACACACTTGCTTCTGAAAGCAAAAATATTTCCTATTATGATTTTAATTCCTAGAAGAGATATGCAGCAACTCAAGTGTATCTCTACTAATCCTAAGGAAAAAGACATTCGGTAGAACGAAGTTAGTGTAAACAGTAAGGACAGGGGGAGAAAAATAGTTACATGTCAGCACAGTGGGGATAGAAGCTACAACTCTATTAAACTCTTAATAGAGGTATTTAAAATACTCCTTTGAGTGAAATTCTGCACTAATGTATGTTACCTTAGACTTCTCGTGCCTCTCTTCTTTCATCCTATCAATGAACCCTGGGACACATTTTAACCTCCTGCAGCGCAGTCAGCAATCCATTCCATGACTGATTGACCCAAATCAGGACTGAAGCAGACCCTGTGGGTCAGTAGCACGCAGCAAGGGGAATGATGAGGCACTGAATCTGGGCTTGATAGGCAGACAAGATAAAAGATTACAGACAAGATAAGGTGGATAATCGCTTCTGCTTCTGTCACCTCTTCTTGTGAAGATTCTCAAACCAAAATGTTGTTAAGAGTTCTTTTCCATTAATTAAATGGAAGCTGAGGGGATATATATAACCTGTCAAGGTCTGAACAGCTCAACCTCCAACACTTTCTTCAACAGAAAAGCCTCACTGAGAAAATGAAGGAAACATCCTTATTAAGCAAACTCATGTTTCCTTCTTCCCCTCCTTCCCCACAATAAGAGACATGCACAGAGGGTGCTCATAAGTACCACCTGTCCCGCATACTTCAAAAAGTAGTTTAGACTGACAATGAAAAACAAAGAGCCCTCAAGAACAAACAACATTCATTTCCATTAGAGGACTTTTCACTACAGGAGTCACTTTGTTTTACCGAACAGACATGCTAAATCTGCTACTACAAAGTTACCTAATTTTTCCAGAGAACAAAGTTGCTGCTTAAGCTACATGCACCTATGTTTCTTTGATTGCTCACTTTCAGTTTGCTTTTATCATTAACACCTGGTGACAAACTCAACACAGAAATAAATGACTTAGCAGATGAGAGCTCAATGTTATAAAAAAAGCAAAGTATTCAGTTATGGAAAAAAGGAGTTCTTGAATTTACAGGCACACCTCAGAGCAGGACAGAGTATCCAGCTTCTTATACAGTGCCACTTTTTCCAGTTTAGGTCAGTATTTGTCAAAGGAGCAGACAGAGTCTGACCAATAAAACACAGATGAGCAAATGTCTATGCACTTCTGTATGTGCACATGGGCACTTCATAACCAAAGGAAAAAACTGCCAGTAAAAGCAACAAAGTATAAAACTTATTTTCTTTGAAAACCACAAAAGTTCTACTGCCAAAGCTAGGACTTGCAATGCATTAAATGCCCTTCATGTGAGTAATTGATTTATTCAGTACTTCCAGAAAAGGAAGGGTGTTCCTTATGTCACAAATGGGAAGCGACATCAACAACAAACAAGTCAGGAAACCAGAATGGCAAGACATCTGACCTCTGTTAAAGCCAAACATAGGTATTTACTAAAAAACATTAACAGCCAATTCTTGAAGTCTTCAGGAATTTGAATAAGGAAAAAAACTACTCCAGTGAAACCTCTGATTGAAGCAAAGCTTGTTTCTATAAATGTAAGATGTTTCTATAATTGTATTTAGTATATATCATATTTTCTATTATTTTCAAGAGAAATAATTAATTAAAAGAGTTTAATGAACTTCACTCCATTTTGTGCCAGGTTTTATCTTTAGAGAAAAAAAAAAAAAAAAAAAAAGCTTTGCCACAGGCGCTTAGCCATCAGGTATTCAATGGCAAGTTCCAGTAAGTCAGGATCTCTAAGTTAATGTCTTCAGAATTACATATCTGCAAACAAGAATAGCCTAAATCATTTACAATTTCTCAGAAATTTTAGCCCAGTTTTCATCTTGATATATGCTTATCTTGTAGTTGTCTGCTACTTTAATAAATTACAAATTATAGGTAAGAATCTCAGCTGAGAAAAACTACAAGATGCAGACAGCTTCCCAGTAAACACTGCAGTTTTGTAGATTCATAGCATTAAGCCATCTCTCTCATTGTTTATTGAATGAAATACAATAAAAGAGCATCAGAAGAATCCTGTTTATAATTCATTTTCAGGACAATGAATTAAGGAGCTGTATCTTTGCCTACTAATCAGTGACCTGAAATTCATAATACCCAACTTAATTTTAAATGAACAGTTTAAAACATCAGCAATACTGAGTGTATAGTAAGACAAGCAATGCATCCATTCTGTATGCAGATCACTTGAAAAGAAGTTGCTTCATTAGAATGGTTTGGCCATACCTGGTGCTACCACTCACTTTCTGACTTCACTTCAGCTGTGCCAGTTAACACTAAATGGGATTTTGGCCTTCTGCACTGTTTATGATATGCACTTCTGGCAGAAGCAATAGCATTCAAAAAATCTACCAGGATTTTTTGTAGAAATATACAAGTGTATAAATTGGACAACAAATAGTGTTTATAATTTTGTATTTAATTAAGAGGCCTTGCAAAGGTAACAAAATCATCATTTAATTAAATAGAGTACTGAAATTATTTTTTTTTCTCTGAAAAGCTTTTAAATTAAAAGAATTATTAACATTACTAACCATTTTTCAATTTTTTCTGTGTCACAGAATATGCAATTGTGTTTACTGTGAACAGCTTTCAGCTTCTGACAGCTTTCATCATTATCAAAAACTTTATGTTTCTTCTACCTGTTGTTACTAAATTGAATCACAGCAAAATTAACATGACAGAAGAAGATAGATTTAAGGATGCAATAGGCAAACATCTGCTGGACTCATGCAAGAACTGTGAGAGGCACAGAAGGAAAAAGGAAGAAATAAAATTTTATGAGTTGTCTCTAAAACAGGAGATGTTAATTAAGGTTGTAGAGCTGTATACAAAGGTAAAACATAGATAACATATCTACAGACATATCAGTGAAAGACTGTTACGTGAAGTTTTACTATGTGTCCGTAAAAACTAAATGTGGACAAACCTGGAACAGATAGAATGGCCTCTCTAAAAACTCTACCTCATAATTTCTATTGATTCAGAGGTTTACTGTAAAACAGTGGACTTACTTAAATTATTGGTGGTTGAATTTAAAATGTGTCAGTTCAAAGCCTGACTGCCTCATCTTCCAGAAACTTATCCTCTGGGAGGATAAGGGGAGAAGTAGACAGGATGACACCTGCAAGGTACAGGGAGTTGGACTCCTTCCAACTTGACACATTCTATGATTCTATGATCATATATTGACCCACAGAAGCTCATAATTTATAAAACAAAGGTTTTAATTCCAGCCTTAGTACTAGACCCCAGTTCAGGAAAACTCTTTACTACATTCCTCCATCCATTTGAGTGAGCATCAAAACAGGTTAAGGTTAAGCCTAAACACAGGCTCAGGTCTTCTATGACTTCAAGGACTTGCTTTAATGGGATTAAGTATATGTTAAAACGAATTGTTGCAGCAGAGCATGCATGAAGAATGCAAAATACAATAGGAGAAACCTGGATATTTCTTGAAGAGTTTTCCCTTACAAGCTTGATGTTGCCACTGCAATGGAATGAAAGGTAATTAGACTGATTAACTGAAAATCATTGCAGAACTTCCATTCACTCAGTTGTCAGTACAGTGCTGCACAGTGCCAGGATCATCCTTCTTTGCAAATACCAACAAAGAATATTAAATGAAGAAAGGTGAATGAAGGGTGGAACTATTTTTCTTTTTTTTCTTGCACCATAATGTGGAACATTTGCTACTAATTTCCAATGCATATTTTTTCCTTTTATGTAATAGCTGCCACCTTCCAAGTTCCAACTCCTTGTTATTTTATGTTATGCTGGGACTGAACTCTTTTTAGAAGAATTCTTTCCAAAGAGAAATGAACACCACTTTGCAGAAGAGTTTTCAGCAGTGAGTATTCCTGTGACTTTTAAAGGAGGACATAAGGAGGCAAAAAAACCCAAAACCTAAAGCAAAAACAAATGCAAAACAGAAACAAAGCCAAAAAAAAAAAAAAAACCAAAATAACCAAATAAACCCTTTTACTACTACAAGTAGTAATATGACAAAACAACTCATCAGATTTTTTTCTAATAGTACAAGGATTACTGGTAGGTTTTCCTGGAGCCTGATATATTTCTGGTCAGTAACTGAAATATTTGGCCAATTATTCAACAAATAAAAGAAAAAAAATATTCTGTATCAAAAGCTCTGGGTATGTAGACTGAAGTAGAAAATTAAAAAGTTATAAGCTGGATCTCTTACAACATTTAACTCAATTATTTGTTTGCAAGGGTCTCTTAGAGAGCTTAATTCACTTATTTGTTTGCAACTCATTTTATTCTCCAACTCATCTTCCACATGAACAACAATAACTGCCAAAAAAAGATGTCCTTAGACAATACTGCTAAAATATTTTCTGTATTCATCCACAAATTATTTTTATTGTTCTAGCATCAAAAATCCCAAATAATGATAGGAACCTCACTGAAATTGGCATTCTCTAAATGATTACATCAACACTTACTGCTACCAAGAGTAAGCAATTAAGGACTTATAAAAAATAAAATAAATTCCTTAGAGGGAACGGATTTTAGCTGTGTATTTATATTTAGGCATGAATTTAAGCCTCATTCATTATAAAGGGACCTAAGCTCATAGTTAAAAATCAAACTTATTCATTAAGTCCTCATGCACTACAAGTTTCATAAGATGACAGGCAAAACATTTGGTGACAAGATGAAAAAGCCTAAGATTATGATGGGTTAGCATTGACTGAATATAGAACAACTACAAAAACAAAAATAACAAAATATTTGTTTAACTAAAGAGTCTTATTTTATCCTTCAGACACATAGGACATACTTATTTTTTGGATTCCTAGAGAAGTTCTAACATCTGTACTTCTATGTAGTGCTAGGTTGGCTATTTGGCAATGACAGTAATAGGTTAGAAGGAGACAACAAATGTCAGTGCCTACATAAGCCTCTTTCATTTTTTAATAAATCTATAAGTGGACAAAACAAATCTAGACTTCCTCTTCCACTACTTCAAAAGTACTTTGACAGAAGGAAATGAAGCATCCCACAGAAAGAATTTCTCATTACTAATGTATAGGGAACTTGGGTATCATGATTTTCAGAATGGAATAAATAGCCATGGGAACATGGAGGGAGTCAGCATGGCTGACTTTAAGGGAACATCCACACAGTTAAATGGATGTGTGGTGTTAATGTGATTATGTCTTCTCAAATGATCTTTAAGCAGCAACAAAATGTGCAGGCACAGACTTTAACATGGGCTAGCAGCCACCATCACATGTATCCACAGTACATCTTTGGCTTGAACAGTTTAATCTGAGATTTGGGCCTGCATTATTAGTATCAGCTATGCAGGACCGTATTAACAACAAGCTGCTGTTCAATGTAGCAAGAGCAATAGAACACACTATAGTACTGTTCTTTTCTGCAATGAACTTCATCAAAGCAAGTATGGGGGAGGGGGGAAGTATATTTTATGACGGGGTGAATAGTCAAATCAAGGAGAACAAAAAGAGCACTGATTAAAAGTTGAATAACTCAGATGAGGAAAAGTTCATTCACTGTGTTTCACCAGAACTTGCTTTTTGGTTTGAAACCCTATGATCTGGAAATCAACATATTTGCATTTACTTTTTAATGCACTAATAACAGCTTAATTTTGAAGGTTTCTTGATAAAGAATCTAGTTAAAAATTAATTGGTGTTTGATTGATATGAAAACAGTTTTGATTTAGCTTTCTAGCTTTATTTCTAAAATTGTATGATTTGCAAACCAATTTATTTTTCTTTAATTATTATCACAACAGTAATGTTGCCGGATTTTCTACTGAATAATTTGATTGCTATAGAAATGAGCTTTGCTTCAGCCTACTATTGATTTGTGTGTACATGCATTAAGATTTTATGGTCTGTCATTATAAGCTAAAATATAAGATAACAATGTATCCCATGGCAAGGCAAATGCAACGTGTCATTGCTTTTGGAGGAATTCTGAAAAAGTATTTTTGAGTTTCTTTGACAGCAATCTAAGAAGTAGGTAAATCGTTTCAGATTGCCGCCTGTCACAGCATGTCAAGCCACAGCATAAGTAACTGTACAACATACGAATTCTGTGAAAAATATATTTTCACTTTCATAACCTAATTATATTATTTACATCAGAACTGAAGAAGATCCTATGCTGCATAAGGGAAGGAGTAATTATAAAGTCACAGAATAATTGCTAAGTATACTTTTGAAGGATATAATTAATTTTTTCTCATTGTACATGATATCATAAGCCATTTGGAAATTCTTTCCTTTTTAATGGTTCATCTGTTGTAGGAAAGTCTTGAATTTGCAGATAAATTTAAGAAATATGCACACAAACTGTCATACAAGAATGTTAACTTTTGAAAAATAAAGTACAAAAAGAAAGTTTGCAAAAAATACATTTTCCACATAATCTTTTATTTGATTCAGCATGCATATTTAATACAAATGCATGCTTTAACAACTTAATTTTATATTAGTGTTTCTGCACAACTCCCTCCTCATTCATGACCTTCATGGGGGAAAAATCAGTATGCTTTTAACCTGTAAAATCTACTTATAGTCCTAAATTTCATTTAATTCCCACACTGGCAAGAAAGCTCGTAGACTGAAAGCATTTTATTTTACTCATTAAGTCAAGTCTTCTGATCTATTACTTTTTCCTGGACTAGGGATGCAGAGGTAAAAGGAGGGATTACCTATTATGTCTACCCACTTTTATCACAAGGAGACCGTACCTTCATTCACAATAGGTACAGAGACAAAAATCCAATTTGCCATAATGTAACCTCACATATAAAAAGGCTGCTTATAGTGTTGTAGTTGTACGTGAAAGTGATACAAAAAACCAAGAATCTCTGCAATTCATAAAACAATTTACAGCACACACTGTTGTACAACTTAAAACTGACTGAAAATTGCCTTGGAAATTATGGCTAATGGATTATAACGTCCTTTGTCACAAATTATCCAGAGTAGTTTTGGTTAAGCATTATGTAGCTTTACATAACTCTGTACTGCATTAATATGTTTGTGATTAGCTATTTCGTCAAACTGTTCAGAAACCTCTATTAATCTTAACGGACCCAAAGAAACATATCTCTTAAGACCTTTGATACCATCTCTCTGAATATAGATGTGCTGATTTTGGCTGGGATAGAGTTAATTTTCTACACAGTAGCTGGTATGGGGCTATGTTTTGGATTTGTGCTGGAAACAGAGTCGATAATATGGAGATGTTTACATTATTGCTGAGCAACGCTTACAAAGTGTCAAGGTCTTTTCTGTTTCTTACACCACTCCACCAGTAAGGAGGCTTGGGATACACAAGAGGTTGAGAAGGGACAGAGTCAGGACAGCTGACCCCAACTGACCAAAGGGATATTCCATAGCATATGATGTCATGCTCAACAATAAAACTAGGGGTGAGGTTGGCAGGGGAGCCACTGTTTAGGAACTGGCTGGGCATCAGTCAGTTGGTGGTGAGCAACTGT
Source organism: Pterocles gutturalis (assembly GCF_000699245.1). Lineage (NCBI taxonomy): Eukaryota > Metazoa > Chordata > Aves > Pterocliformes > Pteroclidae > Pterocles > Pterocles gutturalis. Next base: position 18,421 of record NW_010110397.1, on the reverse strand, counting down.
TTTCATTCGCATCACTTGTCTTTCTTAGGTTTTATTTATCTCTCTTTGTTATTTTCATTATTGTTATTATATTTCAAATATTAAGCTATTTTTATCTCAACCCATGAGTTTTCTCACTTTTACCCTTCTGATTTTCTCCCCTCATCCTGCTGCAGGGACTGAAAGAGTGGCTGTGTAGTGCTGATGCTGGCTGAGGTTAAACCATGACAATAGGTATGGTATTTATCCCAAGAAGCTAGACCTTATTACTTAAATACTAGGTACTTGACAGAGAAGCAGGCTTAATGCGTGTGAAAGAAATCTCCACATGAAGCCTGGACTGAGCTCTCCCACAGTCAAAGAAGTTCTAGAATTTCCTACTTCTCCACAGAACCCTAAGAAAGATAAAATTCTCAAAACAGGTGTTGCAAATATACCAACTTGAGACTTCAGGGTGAAGACAGAGACAGGAAAAGGAACTGCGACTTTGCTTTATATAACTTCCTGTGTTCTCTTTGGGTAAAACATAAACATGTAGAGTTATTAATGCTAAACATTCTTTCATTTATTAAAAAAAATAAACAGAAAAGTAACTTCAGATTACACATGGGTTAAATACCCAGCAATATGCAGGCAAACATCTATAGCTACCCATTTTTTTGTCTGTGTTTGTATGAAGAATTTTAACAGCATTCAGCAGATGTTGTAATTATATGAGATTGTCTTGATTACTGTAGCTTTGTAACAGAAACTAGGATTAGCATATAAGCAATAGCAAGCCACTTCTTGAAAGAAGGAAATAGTACTTACAAGTGGACTTATTAGTACCAAGAAATATGGGATGCCTGCTGTGTAAGTGTATTTAAGAGCACTGCATCGTACAATATTCTGGTTTTAATATTCCTGCTAGAAAAGAAGCATTTTTTACCAAAAACTTTCCTTTGACTACAGAAATACTTGATGATATCACCATTTTATTTATGTTAATAGTATCACATACTTATATAAAGTAGGAAACACTGATTGTCTCAAATTTATCTTTGTCTAGACCATTTTCCAGCATGCTATACATGCAAATTCAATCAAATTACAGATTTAATCACTGGACGTTTTTTCATTACAACTCTTCATATGTATGTAAAAACACAGTGACAAACTTCGGGAACAGTCTTCTAGTTCTGATAAGATACATGTCTCTGCAGTTTTATTAATTCACCAGAAACAAAAGAGGATGGCTACTGGGGGCAAGGAGAAATGGAAGGGAGAGAAAGAGGAAAAAATATATTAAAAAAAAAAAAGAAAAAGAAAAAAGAGAAAAAAGAAAAAGCACAAATTACCCTACAGTAAGAAAAATTCTGTATGCCAATTTATGGAATAAATCAAAAGCTGTTCCAACTGCCACCATTATTAAACCTAATGATGTTCTGAACAATTTGCAGATATCAATTTGAACAGAGATACAGAACTCATGGTTTCAAAACCTACACTGCAACTTTTCTACCTTTCATCTGCTACAGGTAACGTGCTCCAAGATTAAAACAAATAGCATACTACATTTAAAGTAAGAGCATCTGCTGGAAGTACATCACAGAACAACAGATGTTGCTATATCAAATAACTATCAATCTTATGCCAATCTAAAGTCACTGGGAAGGCATTCAAAATGCAGCTGAGCAAGGAAAGACATACCCACTCCAATTCTAGTCATGAAAGAACTCTGGGTGATTTCTACTTTAGCTAAATAATCTTGAAATTTTTGGACATCTCACCAAACCCTACGTTTTAAAAAAGCCATTTAGATTCATTACAGCATTCTGTTTAGCAGTAAAGGATTTATGCTGTTTACTTGCCTTTGTGTAGCTGTAGGATTTTATGTATCCCAGTATCCAACAGTCCAGATACTGGCAACAAAAAAATCTCAGTTGCTGAAATATGAATATTATCAAGGATACACCAGCAATACCATTCTTTTTAAAGTTGTTTCTTAAAGATAAGATGCAATCAATGAAAGAAAGACTTCTATTAATGGTCTGATTGTTTTCAAGATGTTATACACCACTCTTGTTGGAAAACTACCGTATCAAAGACTGCAAAACTACGGATCATTTGTGAGGGGGAAAACAGGTATAAATTTTAATCACATTTTCCAGAAAAATTTTAGAAAGCTATAGGTGACAGAAATTCTGGTACTGAATCTTGGCTGAAACTACTGCTGACCACAAGGTATCCATTGTATTTTTCTTCAATAACCAGGCTGATAAATGAGGTTCAGTTGTCTATTCAAAATACAAGACTCTTACAGGAGTCATAACTATAAATCTTGACTAACACCAAGGATGCAAAAGGAAAACAACTTTTTGCTTGTTTGTTTTTAAGTTGTCCATATTCAGAATTAATTTACAACCAAAGGAAAAAAAAAAAAACCAAGCTGGATGAAGACCTGTTTTAGCATAGAAAACACTAAGGAACACAGGAAAGAATCAAAGAATCTGGTAATTTCTGATAATTTCTTTTTCTAGCTGGTTGTGGGGGGTTCGTGGTTTGTTTTTTTTTGTTTGTTTTTTTTTTGTTTTTTTTTTACTTAGTAGATTCTAACCTGTGGTAATATAAATATTTTGGATGCTTGAGCACATTAGTCTACAAAGCATTGCGACTTGTGCCAATCCCACTTTTTAGCAAAATGTCCTACATATACTATCTACAAGCAGAAGCAAGTATGACGTGTCCTTCTGGCACACTGGTATTTCAAAATCTTTCTACCTTAATTTTTAATATTGTGAACTACCTATGCAACTTCATACTTTTTTATTACTTGCATTAAACTTTTTTTTCCATTTTTTCTTTATTTTTTTATATAACTTCACAAAGTTACCATACTGTTGTCTTAGTCTTACTTTGCAAACATATAGACATACAAAAGACATCCAGTATGGTAACAGCATGAATTAAATAGTTTTCACTGAAGAAATGCAGAACATAAGCTAATGATACTGTAGCACAGAAAATAACTCTTTCTATCAGTTTTTCAAGGTTTCCTAAAGATGGCTACTTTTCCTTTGGAAATCAACTCTATTCCTGATTCAGACATTTTTCATACACAAGAGAATCTGATGTCCACATACATGCACACGCAGTTATAGTCCCATAATAGGCTTCAGATACCTGAAATCTTTTACCTTGATGTAGTCTGATTATAGCGAGAAACCTGATATTCTCTTACCTAGAACACAAAAGAGAAAATTTTTTGGATTAATTCACACAATTGTTCAAATAATGTACTTTGCAAATTGAAGAAGAACTACATGCAACTAACAAGTTAGGTAGACTATTTAGCTGTAAAATGGTCTTTAGTACTAATACAATCCAGGAGAATTTACAGCATCTTCTATCACAGCCTTTTCATTTCCTCTCCTTGGATGACCATAAACTGATTTTTTTTTTTCAGTCAAGTAAGGTCAAAAGCCAAATCTTGCAACAGAAAACCAAGATCTATGTTTGTATTTATCTTAGTATGGTTCAAGTTTTTATCTTTCAAACTTTGTCCACTATGCGTATAACACCACTTGTCCGAATGGACATGTGTATACAATTTTTCTTGGAAAGTATAAACTTAAAGGCAGTATTTATGCTCCTCACTCTACACTGGGTTTTTTTTGTTTGTTTGTTTGTTTGTTGTTTGGGGGGTATTTTGTTTTTTTGGGTTTTGGGGTTTTTTTGTCTAACAACACTATGCAAATGCTTTGGTGTAATTTTGTCTTCCACTTTATTTTCCAATAGCCAGCCAACAATGACAAATGTACCATGAGATTTTGTCAGCTGTATAGTCTCTTGAAGCTCAAAGAACGTCTGAAGAAGTAGTAGCACCTTCTGTTTATAAAGTGTATAAACTAGGAAATACGTATGTTTGCAAACAATCTTCCCTTTAAATGGTACACGTTCCATTAAGCAAAGTAACTTTAATGCAACTACAAATTCTTTAGAGCAACTACAAGTTCTTTCAGCTGCTTGAACTGTGGAATATATGGATTCCTGGGACAACTGAAACTTTGTTCCTACAAGCTATTCAACACTTGTGTGGATTACTGGGGCCTCAACCAAGACTACAAAATTGTTCAGTTTTCACCAGAGTTGACCTTATGAGAAAAATAAAACAAAGTATCCCTTAATTTAGAGCTGTAGGCATAAACCAGTGGGGCTCACTGTGCTAGAATGTGTATTAGAAAACATCAACAAATTATAAAATGCCATCATATTTATGATCTTGCAAAAAGTTGCATGAAATCCTACCAAAGGTTTGTATTTAGTTTAACTTCTCATAAGCATCGCAGCAAGAATTAATACACAAACAGACAGCTATCTTCAAGATGCAAATGCTTATAGATAATTTGAAATCTTACACCACATTCTCTCTTCCTTCAGGTCTATTGTGGTCTGTTAGGAAAGCTATCTCAACATTTTTATTTTCATTCACATTTTCATTACCCCTCCATTTACACTAACTTCAGTGATACTTTGAAATCCTGTCCACCTACGACTGCCTTGCTGCTGGTAATTTTCTGTTCTGTTTACCTCACTCCTTCCCCAATACGTAGCATCTCTGCCCTCTTAAAGGTATCCAATATGTTTTAACAAGACACCATTTATCACAGGAGGTATGCAATGTTGACCAGCTGCTTAGTCTGAAGGCTTTTAATACTTTCTTGTCCCACAGGATATGACAGAAGTGTCCATAGCTACCCTGAGAAATGATTGCTATCTCTTATTCAAACATGCACTGTCATGGTTTAAGACCACATAGTGTGGAGATTAAATGGACTCGGATACAAAGAACATTTTAATCACAGATATATGTGCAGTTTTACAAATTACATGACCTCCATATACCACAGGAGAGACAGCACAGTCTGAGAGGAAAGGTAAGTGGGCCAGCAGAGAGGCTGTGGCTATGCTTTGTGCAGCCCAGGGTAGGACCGCTAGGTCCCCTGGATGCCTCCTTCAGTTTCTCTCTTGAAACTTTTAGGTTCTCCCTTGTGTAGTCCAGGAATATCTCAAAACCACGAAATCTCTCCTTCATGTGTCTATAAGACCATCCTGCAGAGTGTCTACTTGGCATGTCTCACTAGGAGCCTTTCCTCTCCCACTTTCTCTTCAGCATGACTGAGCACGTGCGCTATGGACTCCCTGACTGGATAAAGTTTTGGCAGGCGATGGGGTGTTAGCCCCAGTTTCAGAGACAACTGGGAATAGCACAGGGCACTGCGCTGCCTCCTCCTACATGGGTCACTAATGCAAGTCCCCTGCCACCCACTCTGTCATCTATGTCCAATACATTGCACCCCTCACCTCTATGAAACACATATTTTAAGAACTGTTTGAACATACACCCTTTATACACTCTACTTTCAACATCATCACAATCTTAATACATATTTATTAAATGCTGCCATTGTCCCTGGGGCTAGATAACAGCGATTATCAATGTACAATGTGTATATGTGCTCAGATTACAGTGTGGCGGACAGAACTGGACTTTTGCCTTTAACATTTCTTGGTCCCAAAACATGCAAACTGAACATCTTGGGGTTTTGGTGCTTGTCAACAACTAACACTGTGTGTGCAGGGTCTTGGGGAGGGTCTTGTCTGATGAGACCCCCAAAATAAGCCCCCTGCAACCACCCAGGATTCACATAGACTGCACAGAGTGAGGTCATACCTGCCCTTGCCCAGCATGACACCTACCATGCATATGCATGAAGTTTCTTGGAACTGGGAGGAAACTCTGGGACTTGGACTGTATAAAAATGGTACCATCAGAAGCTTGGGTGGGATCCCCACCACCAAGATACCCAGAGTAAAGAGGATTAATAGGATGCTGTGGATCACCGGTGGTAATAGCTTCTTTATTTAAATATATATTTTTTTTTTCTCTCTCTCTCCCTCTCTCTCTCTCTCTTTTTTTTCTTTTTTTACTGACTAGATCTAAGTAGGAGTGCGTGGCACAGGACTTGTTTATCCAGTTGAATTGTTCAGTTAAAGTTGTTGCTGTTGAGTTATTATATCTTACAATTTGTTCTGTGTGAGTTGTTGTATCTTATCATGTTTGGTATTTTGTATTAATAACTCATAAAACTGGTTGACTGGTGTCATTGCACCTTAATTCAGTCCAACGGTATCATGAACTTGGTCACTCATCCCAAGGGGATGGAGGTCATCCTAAACGACTCCCTTTTGGGTTGCAACATACACAGTTATGGGTTAACATCATCACAGTCTGAACTTTTAGCTAACACAAACTCCACCCCTTGGTCCTGTGGGCCAGATTGGGTATTGTTACTGACATGATCAGCACATATTGGCAATTCACTCATCTAACAAATTAACACAGGTTTTTGTTGCATTGCATGAGCTGTACAATGGGTTTATTACCTTTCCACCTGTGTCCTTCTACATCATCCTATCTTTCCCCACACAGCGTCATCCACAATCCAGTACCATTTTGTTTCCAGTTTGCACTGCAGCTGGAGCATGTCCAGCACCATCCCTCTGTCTGCCATCCCCACCACCACATCAACCTCACAACTGTTCCTTTTCCTCTGTTTGCCATTTGCACACCCTTCTCAGATTGTATCCTACTGGCATGGGGGATGTGGAGGGGAAGACACCTCAGCAGGTCTTACCACCCTGTCCCGCTCTTTCACCCACAGCCCCTGAGGAGGATCCATCTGCCCTCCTCCTGTTCTTCTCTAGTAACGGGACGGGTTGGAGGTGGGGTGTCCTCACCCCCCACAGAGGTAGCAAGTCCCCATCATCCTGGGAGGAGGAAAATCAGAGGTCTCCAGAGCCTAGATGCCCAGATGGAAGCAATTCCATTGTTTTCCAGGTCATACTTTTTTCTAGTTTCTACACTTTTTCCACCACAGCTCAGGGTGCAAGGGCACAACTCCACATTCAGGCCTTCCATCCGGGGACCAGGGGGGGTTCTTCATTCTCATCTCCTTTATTTCTGCACCGAAACATTTTGCTAAGTCTTGTCCATACACTCATAATTCAGGCTTTGGGGCTCACCCTGATGTTTGGGGCCATGCCAGCCCTGGCCACACTGACCAGCTCAGGCTCACCCTGAGAATTGCCAAGGCCTGAGGCAATGGCTGCACATGCACCCCCACCACAACCCCAACCCTGGGGCCTAACACCCGCCTGCCCCAACACTACCACCGTCATCATGCAGCTGAAGAACGGGGTGTCTTGGCCTCCCCCAACCCCATTGCCCTGGGGCCCCGCCACCCATCCCAGGACGGGAAAGGGCTCCTACATCAATAAGGCATTGCTCCAAGTTGATACAAAGCAATCAGAGATTCAATTTAGAAAACCACCAATCCAGCAAAACAGGGGGAGGGCCCACTCTGTTCTCCTCATCGTTGGACCTGAACACTGTTGTTGGATTTCAAACTGTAGGATTCAGTTAGGCAGTAATTCTGGTTTCATATCAGCAAGGAGGCTGGGTGAGAGCACCCAGGCCATTGGCCACACCAGGGCTTCTGAGGTCCAGGCCCAGAATCGCCAACATGCCCAGTAAGTCCAGGCTGGGGACAATTTCTTCCAAAGACAGCAAATATGTATCTGCTTACTTCTTTCTCCCCACAAATGCTGCACTTTTTTCACTCTATGTGGCCACACACTGACCCAAACCTCCTTGGTGACATTCCCCACTCTAAACTTCAATCACTTAAAAAACATTTTCTTTTTAAACTGGATTCTTTAGACAGATAGGCGTTAGTTACTGGTAACAGCAATGTTTGAAATGGCACAAAAGAGGGTATGATAACTCTCAGCAGGTAAAGGAAACTAGCTTTGCTGGCAGAAGAACCCAACCTTTCCTTTAACCTAATTCTGTTTATCCGTTAGGTGATCTGATTGTTTTTCTCAGTGCACAGCTGTGGGACAGGGGACAGGAAAGCAAATTTATTTTCTCTCCTGTTGTTGAAACCTGTGGAACAGAGCTTTCTTTAAAACCACTTATTTTCCCGCTCCCTCTGTCGAGTTCATAATTTTTTAGTAACCACTAAAGGACTAAGTATTAGCTCTCAGGATATACAGGAACTAGCCTAGGAACACTTATTTTCTAAATATAGTTTTTTGTATTTTCCTTGATAATTGTCACTGAGAGGTCAGGGATGAGTAATGGTCTTTTGGGGGAAAAAAAAAAAAGAAAAAAAAAAAAGAAAGAAGAAAGAATAAAAACCCCATCTTCCCCAATGTTAGATGGTTTCCAATGTTTATTTCTATGATTTTATTCTAGAGGAAAACTGTTTGGCTTCACTCATATAACTTCCAATGAGGGGTTTATTACACTGGAACAATTATAGAATATTCTGTCAAGAATATAAACTATTAGATCTTTTTTAAAACAACAAAGAATTTAGATTTTAAAATGTCTATGTTTTATTTAGAGGTTGCTAAATACTTTGAAAAAGGATGAAAAAGTGCTATAATCTCAAAATATTTCAAGATAAATCTAAAATATTTATTTTTCTTTCATGAGTGAAATTCAGCAAAATGACAATGACTGTGGAAAATGGTCATTGCTGGAATATACAGATACAATCCTCTGTCATCATACTTGGCCACCCTGCACTACTACAAACTCTTTAATTATGTCAAATCCACTACAATTCAGAATGATTAAGAAGCAAAGGTTTCTTTGTTTTTTCCAAACAAACTTTTATAAACCTGTAAAAATCCTGGCATTGTAGATATTTTCAAACCACTTGATCTTATTATTGGTTAATCTACAAGATACAAATAAAATTGCTATTCGTATCCTGTACAGTCCTTTTAGAATGTAACTACCAAAAACATCCATCCTCCACCAAACTTTTCAGCACACTTCCAACAGCAACAAAACCTCCATGGTGATGGTCCTACTAGTGTCATGTTAAAACTAGGCTAGTATCTTTCTGAGTCATAGCTGCCCATGCTGGCAACTCTCTGGATGCTGCCCTCCATACAGTGACCCCTCCTTAAAGGGAACATCAAAGGGAACTTCTATGCTGGACTCCCATCATGGTTAGCAGAGCAGGTTCGGAGAAAGGCTTTGTCACCTGAAAGTCCTGCCACTACAAATGTCATCCCAGTTTTGCACATCTTCCCTATTCAAACAGTGGTCGTACCATTCATCTAAGATATGGAGCATAGGAGCTCCAGAGAAATACTCTTTTCTGTTGTATCCCTTCTACCCTTCCCTTTCTGCTCTTCCTACCGAACTGCAGAATCAAAACTGTGTTTGTTTAAGGATTTATGTGTATTATTCTGGTTTTATTCATGACTATCACAACTGCAGCCATCAGCACTGTCTCTTTCATGTTGTGCAAGAGAAATACTTAAATAGTGCTTGCAAAGAAGAAAGAGATTCTAAGAATGTATATGGGGATATAATGCTTAGATCTGAAATACCAAAACACCTGCAGTTTTTAGTAGCCACAACACATTTTATATAAAGAAAAAAAAAAATAGGATAGAGTATTATATCCCATATTTTCAGATGAGAAACTGAGCAGCAGATGTTAGTGAGCAATAAGCAATTTAGACATAACAATTAGTAAGGAAAGTGCTTCAGTGTGGGAAAGCAAAATGGCACTGACATGCTCTGATTTGACACAGTCAAGTGAAACAAAGAAAACTAGGCTGAGGAAGAATTCTGTGTAATGTAGGCTGAAGAAACAGGAAACAGCATGATGAAAGAGCATCACTGTAAATTTCTATAAAGGTTTAGAGTTCATTTCCATATGTTTTCAAGAAATCAGAGCTTTACAACAGAGATGTAAATTGGAAGTGAAAGGTTTTATGATCTACCATCCAGGAATAAGCTGAGGTCAATAGATATCTGTCCAGTTAGCAATCAACAGCAGTGCTTATAGCATTGCATAGTATAAATTAGTAGTCTTGAATAAACAGATACATTGTTCTTAAAACCCAGTAGGGAGAATCCATGATAAAATACTCCACAGTAACAAAACAAAACACCATTTTCAGTTGTCATCACTACTGATGAGTCAAACTACTATAAATCACCACCTACTCTGAATTACCTCCCCTTCAGACGGATGCCTTATTTAAGATCTTAAAACTGGTCATTTTTTAATTGAATGTTAGCAACCTTCTTAATTTCTTACTATAGACTAATCCTTTGAGCTCAAACCCAGAAGACAAAAAATAAATATTTACATCTTCACCACAGTTGTGCAGACTGCATAGATACCAGTCTTGGTCACAGTTCTCTGGCTAATCAGGCCTGCTTGTATCATATGAATACTCCTTGAGCTTGACTTTGGGGTGACTTTGAAGTTTATGAACTGAAAAGCAGCTAAATTAAGCAGAACAAAACAAGCAAATGACAGCTAAAGAAGCATTAGACCCAAGACTATCCATTCAATTAATTTTCAGTTTTACCCACTCTTCTGTTTAATGGCTTTGTCAAAATTTCAACAGAAGTACCATATGACCGAATCTATGCTGTACACAATAACAAGCTAAATATCTGAAATGAAGACAAAACTGATAATTCTGCAAAAGACACAATAAAAAATAAAATCCTATATACCATTTTAGTTTGCTTTTCAATGTATGCATTTGCGCTTTACTGGCAATTTTAGATTTTGCTGTTTTATAAAGGAAGAAATGAAATTAAGACTCAAACAGGCAGTAAAATATTCAAGAACTTAAATAACGAGCAAATGTATAAATCAGAAAAGCCTTCAAGGGAAAAAGGCGTATGAGATTCTCAGGAAACTGACAATTCTTCTGTCTTATTACAATATGTGATAGAATTCATCAACCCAAATAACATGTGAACCGAATTAAGATACGAAATCAGTCCCAAACAGGATAACGTGCTGTTTCAGTCAGGTCCAGCATCTTCATCCTCAATTCCTTGAAACAACTCCCACTTGCTTTCTCAACCTACAGTTGCACCTCCCTACAGTGAAGACAAAAACCAAACAAAAAACTGGTTTGTGTCTTCTTTGTGCATCTCGTTTAGGAAACACATCCTACTTAAGTCCCCACAGAGTTCTCTATTGTTATGGAAGAGAGTCTTCCAGTAATCAAGCTAACTTACTAAAAAATATAACTTATAACTTCGTAGAAAATACAGCTGCAGCATGCTAGCAGTGTTGCTGCCTCTAGCACAACTTAGCAGTCCTCCCTGCCTGCTAACTTGATGTGACTATGTACACTGCACTTTGAACACAAAAGGTACAGAGCTCGAGCTGAAGAACTTCCAACAAACCCATTCAGGTGCTAATTTTTTCAGAGGCATTATATTTGTACCATGTCTGGACTAATACTTATGGGGGCAAGAAAATAGGTCTTTTGACACAAATACAGTCCCACTCCTGTTCTCAAAATCACAAACACTAGAACAATTCAAAGAAAACTATGAGGAAAATTGTGTTATGTCAGCAATATTACTTCCAAAATAGCTGACTATATATTCCATTAATTGTATTTAATTTAATGTCATCAAGGTGATTAAAGTACATTCATGAATGTAGTATTACAAAGCACATGCAAAACCAAAATCTTATTCTCCACAATTTGAATTTAAGCACTGAGAGAAGTAATTCTTCTTTAGAAAACAATTTTCTGACAAGTTTTGAAAACTCAGATGCAGATGTACTTGTCTGTCCTCTAAAGCCAAGATAAATAACAGCACAAGCTTTTTTGCATGCATGGTTGATTTTCAAATCATGCCTTGAAACAAAATAGTAATTATATATAACTAGAAATATAGAAAAATGTCCCTAATTCACACTACTGACTGGAAAACCATTGCCAATGACTAAATCAGAAGAATAGCAAAAATACACTAAAAAAAAAACCCAAACAGCTTTGATATATGCATCACAAAAAATGATTTGTACCTACAGTTGGACTTCAGCTTAATTTCCATTACTTAGAACAATACATCATTAGTGTAGTAATCAACTTACTATGCCACAGTCTTGTAAGAAGTGTTAGTGGAAATCAGAACCATATATGTTTTGCTTAGGGACTAAACAAAGAAAAAAAAAAAAAAACAAACCAAAAAAAAAACAAACAGTTGCAAGTATTTTAAAAGCATATGGTAAGTTTTGTTTTGTTTTTTTTAAAAAAAAAAAGCTGAGTCAAACCAAAACATCTAATTTGTCGAAGACTATTGAGATTTTTCTCTATCTGAATTTCACTCTTGTTCTGTTACACAGATTTTGTGTCCTGACAGACAGGCTTGTAGCCTTTGTCTCTCAAAGCCAGAAGGGTCAGGTGCAGAATCTCAATTCCAATTTGGAGCAACAACCTAATGTATGTGTTTACAGACATCAGTAATTAAAAGCTTATTAACTCTAAACTCTAGAGTGGGATTTCTTTTATTTTCTTGCTTAAAATGTAAGGTGGCATATCAGAGAATTACATGTTAGGATAGCTCTGATACACTGACTAAATAATCATATATTAGGTCCTATGCTATGAGTTTATTCTGAAATAATGTAGAAATTAAAATAGTGATAATTATTGTGTCTCACTTCCAGTATTTTACAAAGCTGAAAAAAGTTACTTTGATAAGTGGTAGCTAAAAAGTCTGAATATTCTTCTCCATTACACACCTTACCTTAAGTTTGTTGTGATTGCAAACTCTTAAAAAAAAAATAAAAATGTGTGTGCTAGATGTCGGCCTGGATTGAGATGCTATATCAAGACAAAAAAACTACAGAGAAGCAGTGGTGGGTTGACCTTACCTGGCTGTCAGACACCCACCCAGCTGCTCTCACTCCCCTTCTTCAACAGGACAGGGGGTAGAAAATAAGATGAGAATGCTAATTTTTTGTTGCCACAGGCAAAACAGACTTGCCTTGGGAAGAATTAAATTTATTGCCACTTCAAATAGAGCTGGATGATGAGAAACAAAGGCAAAAACTGAAACACATTCACTTCTTCATTCCCAACTCCTCTGCCTCCCTCTTGCTATACCTGAGCAAGGGTTGGGACAGGAACTGTGGTCACTCCACAACAGCTCCTCTCTGCTTCTCCTTCCTCCTCACGCTTTTTCTCTGCTCCAGCGTGGGGACCTCCGTGGGTGCAGTGTGGACACCTGCTCCACCATGGTCTCTCCAGGGGCTGCAGGGGAACTGCTGCTCTGGCACCTGGATCGCAATCTCCCCCTCTTCCCCCCTGTCCCCTCAGCGCTCCCAGGGCTGTTTCTCACACTTTTCCCCTCACTGTTGGGCAGCGTTTTTCCCTTCCTGGCCCAGCCTCTCCCTGAGGCGCCGCCATGGTGGCTGCAGGGCTCAGCCGTGCCCTGCGGTGGGTGGGTTGGAGCCGGCTGGAACCGGCTGTGTCCGGCACGGGGCAGCCCCGGCCCCTGCTCACAGGAACCGCCCTGCAGCATCCCCTGGGCACCTGCACCTGGTACACAGCCACAAACTGGCTTCATAACCAGGAGTATCAAAGTTGGAAAATTCACTTGGAAAGCTGGGCAACAAACTCAGTTGTAACTTGTCAATGGGCAGATGTGGCCCACCTCAATTTCTCTGTCAGTCTCTGTGCTCAAGGTCGGTATTGTAAGTGTTGTGACTGCTCCTGCAGCATGGAAAAAGGCTAAAGCTTGCTATTTATAAAGCAGTTTGGTTTAAGGAGACCTTTTCAATTTAACTGTGTCAATCATAAAAGTATGTGTATGTGAAATTTCTATCAATAATATTAAACAGATAAAGGAAGAAGTCATACTATAGGGGACATGAGAAGTGTTTTGTTACTGACATACACAATAACTGATTGGGTTTCTCAGCTTCTGTTGCTCGAAATTCTGATGTATTCCACTTAGGATTACTAGTTAGCTTTCATTTCCTTTCAACTTTTGCCTCGGGATAAGCTCAACTATTGCCAAGAAGAAACACTGATCAAGTACATTTGTCATGTGAACAACTATAATAAGGTAATTCATCACAGTCTGTCAGAGCCTCATTCCAGGAAGACTGCTGCATTTTTATCCTTACTTAAAAATCTGCTGTCACTCTTGCTGAAAATTTTGGTAGACACTTTGGACATGTTTAAAAGCCCTTCCAAACTGATAGTGGCAGATAATTAAGTTATCAGCTATCAAAGTCTTTTTTCACTCTCTGCAATGTTTATGAAACCATGAACCTTTCTGGCTGGTTTAATGTGACCTGTTCAGAGTGTGTGATCCCTTGTTCCTTCACTTTTCCTTTATTAATGGTAGCCAGTGACCAGTGTAATTCACTACGACAAATGAAGCTCTTCTGGAGAGTCTAATTGAGCAATTTTGTTTTCAAGGTCTGAACTCAACCACATCCCGCAATACATTCTTCAGCATTGGAGTGGCAAAAGAGTTACTTGAAGGCAAGGCAAGCTAGGTTCTAGGTTTCCAAACAGAGGAAGAATAAACCAACACTGGCTCAGAGTTGTGCGTGAGTGAAGGTGTGAGTTGTCATTCAGATTGTCAGTAATGCTTAACGTTTTTGCACATTCTCCAGTCAAAGTTGAACAACTTTTTTTGCGCAAGCTTGGCACTTCACCACCACGTTGGGTGCAAAAATTCATGTATTCTTCCCATATTTTCTCTTACATTTCTCTTACATTACTCTGTGGATATAAATATTATCTTTCAAAAATTTTTGCTTTTTGTTCACAAAAAAATAGGGCATGCAGTTTTAGCACTAGTAAACAATCTCACAAATGGAAATGCACTGAAGTAAAAAAAATACTGGGAAGGAAGCAGTTTCTATTTTCATCTTCCAGAACAGCATTAACAATAGCAAGGAGAAAATGAACTCAGTCTTGCAGATCTATTTCCTCACATACAAACACAAACGGGACATAGTTTTAATCCTTGCACCACGTCCATCAGCACCTTTTGTCTGTGGCTTTTCAACATAGCAATGCAGGCCTAATGACAAAGTGATCTTAAAAAGCTAGAATCAATTACCACTTCAGTCACAGCTGTCAAAAAGGCAGGGAGAGAAGTTAGATCTGATAAGCAAAATTAAAAGTAACATCAGTTAAACGTACCAGCAGATACATGCGGTAGATTGCTAGCAATGCCATGCAGTCTGTGTGTAATTGGTTTATTAACAGCATTTCATTTATGAAAGACAAAGCAGAATGACACAAGACTTATCCTGAAGCAAGGCTTCATCAAGTGTGAAAGATGGGGATTCAGCATCAGAAGATAAATGAGCACTATCTCTAATAGTGTGGAAAAGGGAGGGAGCCCTGATAGCTCTAGGTGAAGGAAGGACTATTCTTAATGCTTACCTGACTTCTATTAATAGGTCTTCTGTAAGTTTTAGATGAAAGTGGCATATATAACAACTAAGAAGTCTAGGTATGCAAGAAGCCAAGTCATTCTACAAAACACCCCATCTTCCATGTGTTGTTTCTATTTGTCTCTCTCATATGAAAGAGATAAAGTGAATTTTTTAAAAAAGACAAAAAAAGATTCATACACTCAAAGATTCTCGTGTTTGGAACTAAGAGCATTTGTAACCATTTAACTTGGATTTAGAGTTTCTAAAGTTTGGTCACCAAGAAGATTTTACGAAAGGGAGATTCAGGGGTTAAAGACAATATTATTTTCAAAATCAGTATTTAAGTTGTATCATGCTTTGTCCATGTCCCTAGTCTTTTTCTAATTGTGTCTAAAAAGTTACAGAAACAAGATTTCTAGTGAAGATCCTGATGCAATTGCACATTGAAGAATGCAGCTAATACTGCTAATATTAATTCCAAATCAAGATAAAATATAACTACATCATCTGGCACTTAACAGTTTGAGGGACAATCTTTTTCCCTCAGAGTATCAGTAGAACTTAGTAATTTTGGGCACATATTTTGCCTTGTTCAGGTTGCTTTCCCTGAAGCAGTGCTAATATGTAAGAACTAACAGGCCCCGTACTTCGAATTTATCCATCTGAGGAGAACCCAGCTCAGACAGATCTGCACCACCAGTCAGTGCAATTAGGTACTCTCAGCAATTAACTTCACCACCCCTCTCCTTTGCCCACACAGCAAGTGTGAAAGAGAGCTGCCTATGTCTGATGCATACATTGTAGAGATTACTTAAGAACAGTACTGTGACTATCTGACTGTCTAACTGTCATGCTAAGTTTTCCCCCTCCACTGCCCATATTCTCTCATCATGAGCTCCACAGCTGGATCACTGCTTGCCAACTCTGTAGTTCCAGGCTTGAAGCAAACAGATCTGCCAGACAAGTAGATGTTCTAAAATCTCGGCTGTAAATTGCAGACCTTCTCGTTTCAGCTCTTCCCCATCCCACGATCAAATGCACTGGCATACTTCCCTCCTTGGGGACACTCTCTAGGCGAGGAAAAAGTTCAGAGATGCAAATGAAAGCAGCCCCTGAGTAAGTGTAAATGGCCTTAGCCCACCATGTCCATCTAAAAATGGCAGAGCCTCTCATTTTCAATTCAGATAGGTTGCTTTTTTTAATAACCTAGTTGCCCTTACCAGTTACAACTATCCAGAGCTACTGGCAGCACTAAGAATCAGGAATTTCAGGGACAGATTTCAAAAGACTCAAAGAGCTGAGTGTTCACATTCCAATTGAAGACAACACCTTATTCTGATTTATTCATAATCTGAATAAAAAATTTAGTGTCTACTGTGTTGTAACTATTTAGTATTATAAAAAAAACATATTACTCATATGGCTGTTCCGAAAACTTGTCAAGATTCTAATGAAGGCAAAACTGCTGGAGTACATACAATGAGTCAAAACTACAAATAATACCAATTTATGTTTTCAAATAATCATTTTGGGTGTAAAAGATATATCAATGTTACAGCAGAGCCCAGTATAATTCTTATTGCCAAAGGGACCTGGGAACCATGACAAAAAATTGCAGGATGCTGGATTTTAAACTGGAGGCACTCTTATCTCAAAACAATCATTCTACCCGGGGAGTTATAAAGACAGCCTAAACAATGTAAGGCCATAAAATGTTTGACCTGTTTCCCATAAAGTGATAAATCAGGGTGCCAAAGAAGCACACCGCTATCAAACTGATGAAACTATGAGGCTGATGAGAAGGTCTCCGAATATAACTGGGAAGCATTTAATTTCAGATTTCCAGGGGGAATTCTCGATAGACTGAATTCCTACTCAACATTTCTCTGTGTGCAGCCATCATTAGTTTTAATTATTTCTGATGTTTTGTCTATCATACTGGATCCTTGGAGAAAAGTAATGAGTCTCCTCATGTGAAAGGTGAAAAGGACAAAGATCATATTAAGATGCCAGAAATAATTAAACCACATGATCTTACTAACTATAAACCCATAAAGCACCCCATTAAACCACTTGCAACTACCAGTGTGACTACAAAAATCTCCTCATTAGCTATAAAAGCCAACTAGAAGCATCTTAATTCTGGCATTTCAATTTCACTAGTTGATTGTGTATGCTTGTTCCAGATTTAATATCAGCAATTGTCAATTGTCTGATAACAATAAGTATGTCAGTAACAGACAATTAATGAGGGCTACTTACCTGAGGAGCTGAGCCTAGTCATTTCCTAACTGTTTCTTTTCGAGTGGTTGGGAAAGTAGTTTGTTAAAGCTATCTTTAACCTTTTCCTGAAGGTCATGTTTGTACTGTAATGAAACTTACTCAGCTGTTTGGAAAGAATATACCAATCAGTTCAAATCAAAAGCTTTGGAAAGTACAAATTACATTTTCTCTTTTCCCAGCTTACTGGGAGAAACACTGTGTGATAGTCTCAAGAAAAATGAAGCAAAGAAGTCTAACAGTCTGTATTTTCTTATCTTAATAGAATTTTAAAACAGTAATGAATGCTTCAGAAATACTACTAAGGAGAAAAGCTAATTGTCAGAAGATTATAAATTATATTTCCATATTCAGCAAAATAAGTACAAGATAATTTATTATTATATTCAAAACTCTAACTCAGTGGGTAGAGGCAGAAGAGTGCAAAAAAAATTTAAAATACTTTTCCTCTGAGAAATATTGTTCTGTGAAATATTAACATATCAATACATTTCATAAAAAACACTGATAAAATAAAATAGACTATTTTCTCTGGTCCTCATGGGGGACTTCAACCACCCTTATATCTGTTTGAGAGACAATACAGAACAGCATAAGCAAGCCAAGAAGTTCCTGGAATGCACTGATGATAACTTGCTTCTCCAAATGATAGAGGAGTGTGGAGGACTAGTCATTCGTGCAGTTTTGCAGAGACTGCAAATTGACTGTCCAATTGATGACTCGTGGTGTCTCAAAACACTCCAGTTGTAGATAAGAAGATGGCCAGGAATGCACCAAAGGCCTTAGTAACAAGGGACTCAATCGACGAGGTTCTGATAAGGCGACACCTGAAGGCCTCATGATGCCCAGTTGTAGATAAG
>NW_010110396.1:21543-24961 GCF_000699245.1 Pterocles gutturalis | reverse complement strand
AGGCTGCTTCCCCCGTGCATCGTAACGAGACGTTCAGTTTGAGGTTTCTGCAGAAGACAAAGGGAGGGTTGTAGCTGTTTCTTTTTGGGGGGTGGGAGGAGGCGCTGCATCCAGGAAGCACCCTCCCCCGGGAGATAAGGGAGACCTGGCCATTTTTTGAATCCAGGCTTCCATATGTACAAAGCTGGTGCCAGAAGCGTCGTTCCCATCCTTAGCAAGCCACCCACTCCCTCCCCCACCCCTTCCCTGCATTCTCCCTCCTCCTCTTCTCCCTCTCTAACCAGCTGACTTTTTTCACAACCAGGAAACAATCAAACAACCTCTTCAGCTGCCTGGGCTCCTCCTCCCCAGCCCCGCCATCTCCCCCTGTAGAGGATGCTGTCAGTGCTCCCAGAGCCTGATGTGCTGTGCAGTGCAGAACTGTTATTCCAGCCTCCCAGTGGGGAATACTCTCTGGGCTGCACATACCTGCGTTTCGTTAAGTAAATAATCACACAAGATAAAATATCCATCTTGATGGTAAAATGGAGGGAGGGGAGCAAGAATGCAGACCTGGCGAGTACCAGACAGCAGCTCCTGAATCGATATCATGGGCACCAAGAGGTGGCTGGCAGCTCCATTATGCGCCTGCCCTTATCTCCTGTCGGTAGATGGTAATGCTCGCACCCACAGGAGGACAATTAAATGCAGAGCCTTTGGACGGGTCTAGGGGGGAAGAGCATTGCATTTGGCTTTTTAAAATGGCTTTCAGAAAGAGAATAGCTGGGAAGTGTATTCAGTGCAACTCGCCCACCCTTGTTGGGAAAAGCTTGGAAACTGGCCAGCTGTGTTGCTCCCGTCTTACAGGGGAGCGAGGAAGAGGAGGGTTGATTACCCCAGTGGAGGGAGAGCCATTCCTAACTGTCTGGGGGACTTTCTGTGTCCCTGTGGGTACTAGTGGTGCTTGAACCCCGCTGAAGCACCGCATGGAGGGAAACCCAGCTCCTGTGGGAAGCCTGCTCCCCTCTGCCACTTTCACAAGGCCATGGAGCAGGTTTATGCTGGAGCCAGGCACTGATCCTGAGTGTCCTAGACATTGATCCCGAGTGTACTGGCTTGCTACCCACATGCTCCAACCACTAGATTGGAGTGCTGCTGCCTCCCCTGCAGGGAGGTCTCGGCCGTTTTATTGCTCACCTGTTTGGGAGACTTCACACATTCAGCATCGAGGCTTATAAACCTACTGAGAAAAGAGAGGAAGGGAAAAGGTGAAGGGGGAGTTCAGCCAAGGGTGAAATACTTGGGAAGCGTTGGAGCCCCAAGCCGGGCCTTGCCAAGGTTGCCCAGGCCCACCCCAGAGCACGGGGGAGGCAGGCAGGTAGCTTGCCCACTCCAGGGTCACAGGGAGGGATGTCTTGGGTCAGCCAGGGTGACTGGTGCATGGCAAGCTGGGGATTGTGCCAGGTACAGGTAGCCTGATGGACAGCTTGCTGCTGCGCCCGAGATTGCGAACTGGAGGTTGAATCAGGACTGGGAGTCGCCTGGATTCATTTCTCAGTCATTTATTCAGATATAATTGCCTGTCTGCCTGTCTTAAAGCTAATGACTGGATGTGAAGATTTCCAGTTAGGGTTTGTGAGAAGGTAATTACATTGCAATCTCACTGTATGACTATTCCTCGAATGAAGATAAACTTGTTTGAGTAGGTCTGCACATCGCAGGAATCAGTTGTATTACAGAGCCCAGGCATGGCAGGGGAGATAAGGAATGTTTTCGCTGCTGCTTTTTTTATCTGCTGACCTGTTAAAAGCTTTTCTGTCTGAAGGGGGTGAGGAGCAACCCAAGGGGTTAATCCCACAGCTCCTCGCCCCTGATGAGCGTGATTTAATTCTCCTGTTGAGACTTGATCGCTTGGTTGGGGCTCAGTGGGTTGGGTGCTCTTAACTCCTTTTCCAGTAGGTGCTGGTTTGCTTTGTTGAGCTGCCCTGAGTTGAGCTCCAGTTCCATGAGACTGACTTCGACCCCAAGATGGTGCAAAGGGTATTGCAGATCTGGACAGAAATCCAGCTGAGGCCTGCGAAGAAAACCCTGGCCTGGGGAAGCAGGGAGGGGGCTGCAGCCCAGCACCCGTCAGCAGGACGGGGGGAGCTGCAGTCAATTGCTCCAGTTTGAGGCTGTTGGCAGAGCTGTGTATGGCTGCAAGCAAGCAGGGGGTGCTCCCCGTTGGCATCTTGGTGGTCCGTGTCCAGGCAAAGCAGCCATCCCTGTGGGTGAAGACTGTCTCTGGCTGGCATTAACGGGGCCTGCAGATGCACAGAAATTCACCCTGTTGTTACAGGGCAAATTAATGCAGAGCATCCGCTCTGAACATCACCAAGGCGCTGGTAAACTCCAGCAGTAAGACATCCTCCCTGGCTTGTTCGGGTACAAGCAAGCCTGACAGCAGATAAAACCCCTCTCATGTTCAGGAGGCCCTTCCTTTTTCCAGCATTGGAGCAGCCCTAGGGTACGAGCATCATTTGGGATTGTGTCATTTACCAGCAGTCCTGTCACCTAAGGCCACTTCTGGGTACACATATTGAACTACCTCACATGGTCAGGGTCCTGCTGCATTCCTCGCAGTGCCTGAGGTGTGCTGGCTGCCTTGTGGGGATGGGAAGGGACGCCCCTGCTCTCTGCAGACTTCTCCTGTTCTGTTACTTTAAAGCTCTCGCCCTTCCTCGCAGCACAAGCCAATGCTCTGAGATCATCTCTCGGTCCCATCTAGCTGTTAAACCCCCTCAAATCTTTCTTGCTCAGCAGCACTTCATATAAACCCAGTAATGCGCATATCGCTTTGGCTGCCAACTGCTTTTGGGTCAGGAGGGAGGGGGCGGCGCGGGGGTTATTATTACAGTCACTGTTCCGTTTCCCCGGGGGATCCCAGGAAACCGCAGGCTGCCAGCAAACGTCTGGAGGATGGAGGCACGTTGGGGACCCCTGGGAGTCAGCTGGCAAATTTGATGCACTGGGTATGGATTAACAACCCATTAGGGCAGGGGCTTGGGTCTGCATTAAACAAATCCTTCCCCTCAGCCTTTGCAGACGCTAGCGACTGTTGCCTGAAAGCAACGCAGAAGCGAGACAACTTCAGCCCAGGGACGGTGCTTGAGCATCAGGCTCGCACCATTAAATATCAGCGAGGGCTTAAGGGCATTGCAAAGCGCTTCCCTAAGGGAGATAAATGATTTCCTGGGATGAACCCAACTGGCCCACTCTCTGCTGCATTTGCTTGATGTTGACACGGCCAAAAGAACTCTTTGGCATGAATAAAACATGCTTCTTGAGTAGCAGCAGCAACTAGTTTGTCAGGAAGAGCCCCTGACTATGACAGGGCAAAATGTGTGAACCCGTCTTTCAAGGGATCGCTGGCTGAGTGGCTCTCGGGAGCAGCGTAATC
>NW_010110396.1:14925-21519 GCF_000699245.1 Pterocles gutturalis | reverse complement strand
AATTTTATCCTGGTGGGCAAGGAAAGACTTCTTATCTGATTCTCTCTCTTCTGCAGCAGTCATCCAGAATTGGTGGCAAAACTCACCCTGGGGAGAGGCATTTTGCCCCCGGGTGCCATTAGATCCCCTGCGGGGTCATGACCCGTTTGCTGGAGGTGACAAAGAAATGTGTGTGCAGATACGTGATACAGGAATTTCCAGCAGGATCCTTCGTTCCACCAGGGAAAACTGAAAATTGAAAAGATCGGAAAGCTCCTGCTCTAAGTGCAGAGGTTTCTACCTGTGGAGCCCAGCCCTGCCACGGGCTGCTGGCGTTAAACCGGGTGAGTCCCAAACCTGCTGCGTCCTGGAGCGTACTCACACCTTGCATATCTCAGATACTTCGGGGCTTTCCTGGGGAGAGTTTTGAAATGGGAAAAATTCACTGTTTCCAGCTATTTGGATGCAGATTGCCAGGACATTGAATCCAGTTCATAGTTCCTTAAATTAGCGGGATATGTTGTGTTGGGATGGAAAAGAGGACAGGAGGAAACTGAAAACAGCTGCTCCAGTGCCATGGAGTGCTCAAACATACGCCGAGCATTGAAATCAGCCCTGCTGACGTGGGGCTACGAGTGATTAAGAAAATTCTAATGAAATATTTGCCTCCTGGAAAACACTATTTTATCAGAAATAAATCCTTTGCAAGAAGAAAAATTTAATTTACACATCAAACAAAAATAGTCCTAATGAAGCCGTGCAGCACAGCTGGCAATTTCCGATCTGGTTTGTCAAGATGAGTATTAGTATTTGCTTTTTATTTGTAACTTCATCACTTGAAATGTGTTTTGTTGCAATATTGTAATAAAATAAGACCACTAGGAAAAGTTGCTTTTTAAAAGGAAGCTATTTGCAGTACTTTTGTAAATCAGAAGTATCGCTGTGAAAACTAATTCCAAACACTCTGAGTTTTCTGAGACCTGCGAATGTTGCCAGAGCTCTGCGTGGTGTATTTGGGAGGCACTGGGAGGGCGGCAGCAGGTACCGTAAATCCTAGAGAAAAAGGAAATCATCCTACCTGTGAGCGCAGTGACATTCCAGGTTGTGTTTTCTGGAGAAATGTTGGTGTCTCCATCGTTGTGCCTCTTCAAGGAGAGAGGAAACAGACATCTGCCAGCAATAGTAGGGGATGGGTGAGTCTGTCCTGGGGGAGGCTGCCTGGGGTCCCTCTCAGTCCTGATTTTTTACTGTTCTGTTACTCTGAAGCCCATTTTCCTGGGAGGATGCTGCTGTGCCCTGGCCAGAGCCGAGAGCCCAGTTGGCATTTCCCTGCATTGCTCCAGGTGTGCAGGTGAGGTCAGGAGGCTGGTCACCCCTCTGTGCCTTGGGCTTCAGCGCCCAGCTTCCCAGGTGGGGTTTTGGGGGTTTGCAAGGGAGTTAAATTCTGAAGACGTTTTAATAACCCTGAGCAGGCAGCTGAGGAAAGACTTGATCAAAGTATAAACAAATTCTAAGAGCCTGAATCAGGAGAATGACACAAACTAACCCACCCTTAAAGTGCCTGTGACCGCAAACCACATCACTGCGGAAAAGGAGACACACTTCTCTTTTATGGTTCTAAGTCATAAAAATGACTTACCAAGGTGACAAATTTATGGCTGCAGTAATTACATGATTACTTTATTATGTGCCACGAGTGTGAGAAAATATAGATTAAAAAGTCACCAATGTCCAAACCAAAAGGTCCAGCAAAGAATTATTGGAGGCAGTAAATAAAAGTGACATGTACAATTATTTACTTGGTTGGAAGCTGGAATTTTGGATTGAAAGGCAGAAGTCACGTTCAAAGGCTTCAGGTGGTGGTGGCGGCAGGTTGGGCTGGGACCTGCCCGTCCCCACGGCTGCCGGGGGTAGGATGCAGCTTTGGGGTGGTGGGACCTTGCAGCATCAGCCTGGCTGTGAACCCTTGGGGGCAAATCCAGTCAGGGGGGACTGTGCTCTGAGTTGGGGGTCCGGGTTCAGGGGGGGAACGGGGTGGCTGTCCCCACTGGTAAGGAAGGAGCTTGGTGCTGGGTGCTGTCCCCCCAAGCCTTTCCCTTCTCCAGGAGTGCACAGGTACCATTACATCTGGCGACAAGTTCATCTCATCTTTAATTTTTTCCTGTTCTCATTTCATTGTCTGTAGAAGTCAGTGCTTCTCTGCTAACGCTCAATTTTGCCTTCACCATGATCCTCCAAATACCCTCTGTAAAACTTTGAAAGTGCCTCTGATCTCCCGCAGAGCCAGCTTCATTTGTCACTATTAGAGAGCAGATTTAAGACAAAGTCATTGAAAAATACGGAGGTTTGGAGGGGTTTTTTCTAATTTACTGCAAAAGCATGAGATGAAGAGTTCTGAGTGCTTCCTTTATAAGATGAGGGTTTCTCGGGGACCTGATGCAGAGAGTTTCCCTGGACTGAATCTCTTAATTTCATGACGGGAAACCAAGAACTTAAGTTCTGATCCAGGAAGGTTAAAAAATGTATAAAAATAATAACATGAGTAGCCTCTGCAAGGCTATTAGGCCTGTCCATCCCGCTATTTCTTGTGTTCTTTGGGTGGGTGAGGCCGTGGGTGAGCCTGTACCGGCTCCTGCGCCTGACCCCTTGGCAATGCCCTGCTGCTGCCCAGGCTCCCAGCCCCCCAGGGGAAGGTTTCAATCCCACCCCCTGCCCAAACCTGCCTGCTTTCAGAGACACACAGCATCCTGGAAACACACCTCCTCCTGATGGTGAAGTTGATTCCTAAACCTCCCATTAGCGTACATCCAAGTCTATCGCTTGAGCTTAAGCTAAGCCGACAGACTCTGTCTTCAATATACGCGTGAAGGCTTTGGTTTCAAAGGAGCCGCCCAGTGTGTGCCGGGATGGACAGAGAATAGCCGAGTTCACAGCGGTGCCGTGCTGAAGATGCAGACTGGTGGGCTGCTGAGCTGCATTTTTTATTGCCCTTTTATGGTGGTTTCAAGTGGTACTCTTTTTTTCTGTTTGTTTGTTTGGGTTTGTTTGTTTTGTTTTTTTAATTTTTGGCTTTTTCTAAGGGGATTTGCTTCATTTGTTGATTAACTGGCTGTGTGTGAGGGTGAGGATGCTCGGGAGGTTCTGGCCAGGCAGGCTGCAGCCAGGGCATTGCTCGGAGCTCTCTGAGGCTGCTGATGGTCCCAGGCTCAGATCTGCACAGTGTCCTGCCACAGACAGGCAGGGCTGGGACCAGAGAGGAGCACGGGGTGGCACAGTCCAGGGGAAGGCTGGGGGAAGCTTTAATTACCTCGATTGTCCCCGGAGGTCCCCAGCACCCCAGATCCTAATTGCTAGTAAATGTTCATGCTGAGTGGCTTTTATTTTTCCAGTGAGATGGAATAACAGCGAAAATATGTGCAAGTCCCTGGACTTCCAGAGTGTGTTTTTCTTTCATTTATATTTACCTAATTACGCTGTCACAGACCGCTGAGAATTATACTCCCACCCCCTCCCCCAGCCCAAAAAACACCAAATAAACAGAGCAGCAACTCTGACTGGGCCAGACAACGCGGTCAGCAAGAAAAGAGATGGGAAGGATGGTTCTGGCAACCCAGAACCTCCGAGCAGGGGCACTGGGGTCATGGGGAAAAAATTAAGAACGTGGAGAAAAGTGGGGATGGAGAAGGTAAAGCAAGGGATTTGTTTGGGATTGGCCATGTTTTCTGGATGGTAGCTCGGCCGTTCCTTCACAGCCTCCTGACGGCATGCCACAAAGGGATGTTCTTGCAGAGGTTCTCCATAGACCAAATCTAACACCGAAGACCACCCCAGGGAGGTCTCAGCCCACATCAGCACCATGTCACAGGTTCCCACAGCGAAAAGGACCAGTGACAGAGGACAGAGCGAGCTCAGGGAACCCAGGATGCTCTGAGAGCTGCTGTCCCAGCTCCAGCGCATGTCTGAGTTAAATCAAATCATGGAATAGCTTGTGCTGGAAGGGACCGTAAAGGTGATGGAACTGGGAGCAGAGCTCTCCATCTGCGGTGCCCAAGACGAGACTGCAGGGCGTTCAGATGAGGGTGGCAGTGGCCTGATTTGGGCTTCTTTAAATCACTGCTGTCTCCATGTGTGCCTAGCACGGCTGGTTTATAGTGATCCTACCCCAACAACATAGCTGTAATTACAACCCAAGTTAATCAGCGGGGAAACGACTGTTCCCTTATTGCCGTGTCTGCAGAATCCATTTTTAGTGTGTTGTGCTGAGGCGATAAACTCAGTAACACAGCTCTGCTCTGCCGGCTGGCTGGGCTGGGGGGTTTAGCACCCACGGGTGGCTGTGCTGTGTCGGATGGGGACGTCTGTCCGCAGGCTGTGCCTGTGCTCCGAAGGGGATGCACACCCTGCTCTAGCACAGATCCATTTTTGTTTCTGAATGGATAAGCAGGGGCATGGTCCTGATCTGTCTTCTTCCAGAAGACCTCATTAGAGGGTGGTGGTTGAATGACCACAAGGAAGGCATGGGCTCTTCCAGAGGGATGTGGACATCTCCTGGAGATGACTGTGCCCTGTCACAGGGTGAGGATGGATGCTGGGATGCTGGCTCTCCAGAGGATGTGCCCTGCAGAGCTTGCTGTGCTCTGGTTTGATTTTCCTCCTAGTTTGCAAAGTGTGTGACAGGCCAAGCCTCTGGTTTTACAGAGACTCAAATGACGGGAAAATGCAAAGACCCAATCTTGACCGGGATTTTCCTGGGTTAATTTGGTACAAAATGCTGGTTTTACTCCCCCGTAGCACGGATGAATCACAGCTCCAGCCCAGGAGATCAATTGCCACGTACAAACACAGCCTAAGGTCTCAGGATTTCCTCCCTTTATTGCAGCTCTGGCCGATTTTGCTCTTGAGATAGAAACCGATGGAGAAAGGAAATGTTAAATTTGCGTGGGAGGCGAGCAGGGCCGGTTCAGAGCTGGGCTGAGGGTTTTGCTGCTGTAATTGCAGCGTCGGTGATAACAAGAAAGCACAAGCACATCACGTATTGTCTTCAAACCCAGTCTAAAAATTGAGCTCATTCTAAAAGAGCTCCATTGCATCTCAGCTGCCTTGTGGCCTTTATCTTGCCAAGACAAGGATGACTGCAGCCCGCCTCAGGGCTATATATATGTATTTATATATATAGATGCATTTTTTGCCTTGACAGGTTCCGTATAGGTGCCAGCTCCCGCGGTGGCCATGCAGGTGGGCTGGACACCAGGGTGCAGACTCTGCTGTGATGCCAGTGCACCCCTGACTTGTCCTGAGAAGGGATTTTCATCTGGGCTGGTGGCCCTGACGGCTGCCAGCCAGGCCCTCGCCTCTCCACCCTTCTCCAGAGCCGTTATTGCCAAGGGGAGGGCTGCCCCTCAGCCCCGGTCCGTGGGTACCGCCAGCACATCCAGCGTTATTCTGCACGTTGTAAACAGTGTTTAAATCAGCGGAGTGTGCGGTACAGTAACCACAACCCTGCACATCACGTGGCTCTATAGATATAAATGTGTGTACATACATCTAAAGAGAGAGAGAATAGACTCGGCGAGGAGGAGTACAACCCGTGGCGGGCTCACCGTTAAAATCCAGTCTATTGAAATCGATTCAAACAACAAGGTGCAACAGGAGGTGTTATAAATGCAACAGTTAGCTATTGCAGCCCGTTTTGAACAGAGCTATAGGAAGCCTTGCCTGAGTTCCTTTATGCGAGTGTGCCACGCAGCTTAGGAGATGTATATTCCTCTCTGCAAAGCCTCGGTATTTTTTCCACGTGCTCCCTCACAGCACTGGGGCTCAGCGCCGCAGAAGCAGGCCTGGCACCAGATTGGATTACCAAAGCATTCCAGCCCCATTCTCACCCACAGAAACGGTCTGGTTCCCTGAAAAATTAAAACCACTTTATTTGATTTCTCCTCATACAATCCCCTGTCCTCCCCCCGCTGCCCGGCTGGGCTCTGCCGCGGGGACGTGCGGGTTTGCAGTATCACTGCCCATCATCCGTGCTCACTAATGACACAATGGGCAAATTACCCGTCTCCCTAATGAATCGGGATTGATGATGATGGTGATGCTATGAGCAGAAAAGCAGCGAGAACGGGGTGACAGGACTGCTGCTGTCCCCAGGACATGGTGACACAGCCCTTTGGGGAGCCCTGTGACACCTGACATCATTTTTCAGTTTCATTTACAGTTTCCGAGCCCTCACTCCTCTCCCTCCCCCTCCCCATTCCCTTCCCCTCCCCAGCAGACCTGCTCCTCTGGGCGAAGGTGCTGGGCAGGCTTTGCTGCAGAGCTATTAAGCTCTTTTAGTTTCCCTGTGGATCCTATTAGCCAAAGAATTCGCTCCTTTTTCCAGGGCTCTTTTTTATTATTTTAAATGAATACACTTCAAAATATGTATATATATGTATAAATATATATATGCTTTTGCTTGGAGATGAAATTTCGGAACGGAGGCTATGCAAACACCCTCCTGCCTCCCATCTCCTCCAAGCCCCTCAGCTCTCCCGCTCCTCCTGCGCCGGCGGCCAAGGCTCCATGGCAAGAGCAGGGCTCCGCGTCCAGCCTGGCTGCTGCCCGTTCACCCCCCGG
>NW_010110396.1:8293-14844 GCF_000699245.1 Pterocles gutturalis | reverse complement strand
TCCAGAAGGCGTTTGCAAGAGGCAGACGCGCTGCCAAGAATCTCATTACGATCCCTCCTGATGCACGGCATGGTCCAGCCCTGGGAAGGATGCTCTCCAAACAGCTGCCCCAGGGACCATGTGCCAGCATCCTGGAGCTGAAGGAGATGCTTCTGCAGGGCTGGAGGGGACAGCAGGGACCCTGCAAGGAAGCTCCTGCTCGCAAAACTCCAGGAGGAGAAATCCCACTGCCCCGGGAGGGCAGGGAGGAGGTTGGGGAGGGATGCAGGGGCAGGATGGAGGATCCGTGCCAGGCTTTGCACAGCGCTGGGAGAGCACTGCCGAGTTCAGCCAAGGCAGACACCCCAATGGGGCAGCCATCATCAGTAAAACTCACAGCCCAGTCCCTCTGTCTTGATTTAAAGAATTTCCACACGGTCAAGAGCTGAAGTGCAGAACTGCTCTCCCATGAACGCAGCTACTAGCAGCCAGATTGGGTCCACTGAGGGGTTAATGGCAGGTTACAGCCAGAGATCCATCTCCGTTTCAACGTTTCATTAAGAATCTTGTGGTGAAGCAAAGCAAAAGCATCCAAGTTTGGTGACAATTTTCCCACAGTCATTCCCTGCTCTGATCCATTTTCATCCACGGATCTGAGCGGTCCTGGCCTGACCACGGAACATTTCCTGGGGGTTAATCCTGGCTGGGAAGGGGCTGCGATGCCAAAATTGCTCCAGGTGCCCCCAGATTCTCCTTCTTTGTCAAGAATTAGCCGGTGGTGAGGTCACTCCTGCTCTGACATCGCTGCTGCAATTATAAACCAATAGACGCCAATTAACAGCGGTGCTCAGACACCCAGGTGCTGTGCTCACAGTAAAAGCCCATCTCCTGCCCAGGCTCAGGGGGTCTGTGCTCCGGCCCCTTCACTCCTGCCTGGGTGCTGCTTGCAGGGTCCGCATGTCCTGGCTCTGGCAGGTCTGGGCATCGTTGGGGAAGCCCCTTCCTTGCTCCCCTTTGTTCCCCGTCCCTCTCCTTCTGCTCCGCGACACCTGGGCGCCGAGCTGACCGACGGACGGATGGATGGATCAGGCGTTTTTCCTTTCTGCAGCCTGCAGAATATCCCCTGCTTTCAGACACCCCGCTTTCCTTCCAAGGAATGAGTCAAGCCTGGAAAATAAAGTCCCAGGACATCATTCAAGCAAATGCCTTTTTTTTTTTTCCATGCACGAAGAAGAAATTGCTGGTCAGAGCCGATGTGGGAAGGAGGGGTGGCTCCGAGGGGTGGCTCGAAGGGGTGGCTCTGGGGAGTGGCCCCCCTGTCTGCTGGGGCTGGGGCCGGGCTGGCTGGGGGTGATACCCAGCTCCACAGGAGCCTCATGCAGTTCTCCCCGCACAGCAGCGAAGGTGTACAGGGCAGGTACCTCCATCCCGGCTTGCTGGAGCCAGCGGAGCTCGTTTTCCCCAGCACAGGCGGGGGCGTTGGGGAAAGTCTGGGGCTGGTCTGCGGGTTCTGCATGGATGGAGCGAGACGGAAGATGTGTTGGCTCCGGTTCCTCGGCACCGCAGGCTGAGACCTCCCTCCCGCACACCTCGCAGGTCTGCTTTCTTTCAGAGACCCCGCGAGATGGTCTCTCCCTCCTGCGAGGCTGGTTGAGCTCCACCACTGGCTCCCCAGCCCATCCCCACGCCCCTCCTGAGCTTCACCTGGGGCCCCCCGTTTTTCCAGCTGCAAAAAGAAATGCATTTCTCCAGCGCAGGGAAATATTCGTCCAGTTCCAGCCCAGTTCATAATGGAAAGAGCAGCTGCTGGCCAAGGAGCTCTCCATCGCTCTGGCAGTCTGTGGGACCCCTTGCTGGGTGCTGCAGCCGCCTGTCCCCCCACGGGTGGGCATGGGGACACTGGGGTGTTGGGCAGCCGTATGGGGACAGGTCCCCCACGCCACCTTTTTCAGCCTCCAACTGGATGCAATGCACAGAAATAGCTCGAGAAAAGGAGCCCGCGAGGTATTTCTGAGCTTCTTTCAGGCTCATCTTATAATATACAAATGCCAGGGGAGGGGAAAAAAAAGCGGCTTCGTGCAGGTTTGCAGCCCAGCAAAGCGCGAGCACCAGACGCCGCAGACAGTGGCCCTGCCGGCACGTTGGCCGGGGCCAGCACTGGTCGGGGTTCCCCACCGCTGGTCCCATTCCCCATGCCACATGTCTGCAGCTGGCTGCCAGCCACCGTGTCTGCGGGGAATGAATGCAGCTGAGTTTCCGACCCCAGCTCTGCCAAATACCTCGGGGAAGGGAGAGCCGGCAGATCCCCCCTTCTTGCCATCCAGACCGGGAGCTGACCGGCTGCAGGAGTGCGCGTGCTGCAGGATGGAGAAGGATGTTTGGGTGTAATTGCTCTATTTTCCTACCTGGTTTCTCCTGTTTTGTACAGTCTAGAATTAAACATCTGCCTGTTTAATCCTCATTGCCTAGAAGATTCCCCAGCGCTGTGTCCCTTTTTATTTCCCGGCAGCAGTGCTGCCTCCCATCACCCTCCCCATTCCCAACTGCATCCACCTCTTGTGCCGTGTTTTTGTGTTCCATCCCTCTGCATGATCAAATCTTTTATTTCTGATTAAAGGTGTTGAAGAAACAGTTTCCTTCCTGGTTAAAATTCAGATTAAAAAAAAAAAAAAAGTATTGGGTTAAAAAGTAGGAGTATCTTTTTCATTGACCTCAGGAAAGGAAAACAGCGTCGGTACAGGTTGGTCCCAGCTTTTCATTTCTGCTGCAACTTTTGCCTCTCCCCCTTCCACTTTGTTGTCATGATTGGCATGTTTTGGGAAACATAAGCCCGTGTTAAGTGGAAAGACAAGGGAATTTTCATTTTCAGGGTATCAAAACAAAATCCTCCTGGAGAATTCAAAGGCAATTTTTTTTCCCCTCCCAACTTTTGTAGTTGGAAATCTCCCATCAAAACCCATCCCGTCCCAGGGAATGAGTGATTAAGTAAATAAATAAATAGATGCATGTTCCTGTTTTAATCAAGCAAGAGTAAGAATCCTTATTAAATTCCCAGATAGCATCACATCACTCAGGGCATCAATTACCGACACCTCGGCAGACAGCACCCTCCTGCTTTGCACATTCTTAATGCTGCAAACTTCTCTGCGAACAATGGGATGAAAGAGGAAAGGACAAATTAAAAAAGCATGCTGGGAGCTTAAACTAAAGGCTTGACACTGTCAGCGCAGCCCATATGGAAAAAATAGACCTTGTCCACGGCATGGCAACATGTTTCTTCATCAGGGGGATTGCACACACATGTAAAATCTATGTGCGGAGGAGGAAGGCGCACACGTAATGGATACGGCATCGCTGCCGTGCCAGGTAGTTTTGAGATTACGAAAGCTGGGCAATTTGGTGCAGATATTTTATAGACTGTTGCTTCAAATAGCTTCAATATACTGTGCAAGAGCAGATAGCCAAGGCTGTAATGTTTGCAGCCCATCTCATTAGGGTGATGGGGAGGGTAACCGAATCCGAGGGCTTTGGGGGGTGAGGCGTTTGGCAGGGGGTCAGGGAGGGGGGCGTTTCCCACTGATGCCTGGCACGGGCAGCTGTGTGAATTATGGGGTGGGGCTGGTGGGCTCCTATGGCAGTGAGCCCATCGCGGCCGAGCTGCTCCCCTGGGCTGTTCCTGCTGCCAGACCGGGAGCCAGCACTCGGAGGCAAGCAAAGTGCTTGATGTCTGGGTCTGGGGGTTGCAGAAATTCTTTCCCATGTCTCTGTAACCCCTGCCCCATCACCAGCTCTCCCCGTCAGGTTTCTTGACCCAGGTGACCACAAGGCAGCGTTCGCAGCTTCTGGGTTTAATATACATATTTATAGTACACGTGCATTTATTTAACAGGTCTGGCCCAAACAGCCAGCATTTGCCAAAGGGAGACAATCATCCTTCATTTCACAGCTGTGACATCATCAGGTCATATTTCACGGATATGATGTCACTACTGCGCAATACAACTTTTTATTTTCAAAAGGTTTTTATTAATGCTGAGGTTTTTTGGTTTGGTTTTTTTTTTTCCTCTGGTCTGGCCAGAACATCTGGAGCCGGGAAACTTCAGAGTCCAGAAATATTCACAAGATGTAGCAGACAGAATTACAACCCACAATATTTCTTTGAGCGAAAGAGAACAGATAACAATGCGGGGAACCAGTAGTCACAACCAACTGTGAAAAAATCAAAGAACAGCACAGCGTGGGAGGGAGAGGGAGGCAGGAGGTACACTGGGCTGGGGACGGATCCTCAGCCAGCGATGGGCAGGTTGGGGTGACGTGCTTGGGGTGGGACACCTGGCTGGGGAGGTGACACCACAGAGTCACTGGCATCACCTCCAGGGAGGAGGCAGGTCTGTGCTGCTGTTTTTCCACAATAAAGGCAGATTTCCTCCCCTGCAGCTTCCCAGATAGAAGAGAAACCCAGAGAAGGTGGGAAAGAGGGAGGGGAAGGGATGCTGGGGGAGAGGGTCCATGGGGCAGGCAGAGGGAACCAGGGAGGTGGGACAAAGCATCAGGGATGGTGTGGTGGGTGAGGGCAGGGGTTGGGATGTGATGTTGCTCTGCAGAATGCAGAGGCAGCTCCTGCAGCACTCAGGTGCGGGGTGACCATCCCTTGGGGTGCTTCGCACTCTTGCTGGGAGCCGCATTCTGCATCCCAGATCCTGCATCCCACGTCCTGCATCCCACATCCCGCGCCCTGCATCCCAGTCTTGGTGGCAGCCACAGGAGCGTGCACCTTCCTCCCGTGGGACCTCCCGGCTGCAGCAAAAGGTGTGGGATGTGCAGAGCTGAACCAAGGTGGTAGAAGGACTCGGGTGCCTATTCATCTAGAATGTCTAATTAATATATTCCAGCTGCATCCCTTTTTGGTTCCCTTTCCAGCAGCGCTCGTGCAAGCGAGCACAAAGAGTCCCAGACAATAGATGTGAGATGCTTTTGCCATGAGCCTTTGCAGCAGAAGCCGGAATGCACAAGCGTTACTGTCAGGGGAAAATACCACGTAAGCGATGCAACCAGCCCATCCCAGACTCCGAGCAGTGGGTCACCTCCCACGTGCCAGTCCCGATAAATGTCATTGCCTAATTCCGAACAATAAATAACGGCCTGAAAATGGCAGGCTTTGTGCCACGCTGCTCCGTTTTGTGTTGCCAGCAGACGGGCTCATTGCAAACCATTTGGCTGGCTGCTCCAGCGGTCCGCAGGCATTGCTGCATGGGTGGGTGTTTGCCACCTTGCTCGACATCCCAGGAGCTGCAGGAGGCTTGGTGCTTCCTCCGAGGCAGCCAGGGCAGCGCAGGTGCTTTCTGCTGCGCAGAGGAGAGAAAGGTTGCAGAATTAAGACTGACAAGCTGACGAGATAAACTGGTCAGATAAAAGGATGACAGAAATAATTTTACACGGTATTACTGTGAAAAGCTAATTTATACACAGATGAGTCCATGACAGACTCAGTGGAGGGTGGCAGACGAGCCGGGAATGCAATGCACTTCATTTATTCTCCAGAACAGGAGGGGGAGTACTGGGAGCTGGCTGCCTGGGACAGCTTCTCTCTCTCTCTCTTTCTATTTTAAAGTTATCAAACTTTATCTCCTTCCTTTTCTGCAAATTAGCAAGGCCAGAAGAGAAAGAAAAACACCGAATCCATCAAGGTTCCTGCTTTTTTCCAGGCCACGGGTGAGAAGTCAGGATGATTTTGCAAAACACAGCCTTGATTTTTCTCCTGCAAAAACCCAGGACAGCCGCCACCATGTTTTCACACCACGTGGAGCTTTTGCTCTGCTTTTAAATCTAGCCGCAGTCATAGTTTCTCCCTCTTCAGCTTTTTACAGCTTGGTTGGATCAGGAGCTTCCAAGGTGCCCTGGGCTGGAGCTGGCTGCAGGGAGGATGCAAACCCTGTGTCCAGCCCCAGCACGAGTCCCTCCAGGCATGTTGGGGTCCAGAGCATCCCTGCCCAGAGCCCCTGCTGCCTGCAGCCCCTTGTCCCGGTGCAGGGCTGGAGAGCAGCGGGATGCCGGCAGCAGCACAGGCAGGTGCAGGCAGCCAGGGCAGCAAATGATGGGGGAGGGATTTTCATTTCATATTTTGTGCCAAACCGACACTTTCAAGGAGAAAAACCACATCCAGCCCTCCCCTACAATACAGCCAAGGGCAGAGAGGGCAGGGTCCCTCCCAGGGGAGCAGCCAGGTGCAGGCAGCTGGAGAGCATCGTCCCTGTCCCCTTGCCCCAGCCAGCCCAGCCCCGCAAGGACGCCTGCTAGGGACAGCAGCTCTCCTGCGCCCTGCTCGCTCCCCTCGGCATGGCGAGGCAGGCTGGCGGCTCTACAGCTGCCAGAACAATAGCAATAATACTAATAAACCCCCTTCCCGCTGGATACGGCGGGCTGTTGGCAGGTCCTGCTCACACAATTAGCATTTCTCGTCAAGCAGGGGGCTCGCAGATTGCACATGCTGGTGTGTGTTTTGC
Source organism: Pterocles gutturalis (assembly GCF_000699245.1). NCBI lineage: Eukaryota > Metazoa > Chordata > Aves > Pterocliformes > Pteroclidae > Pterocles > Pterocles gutturalis. The sequence continues at coordinate 8,362 of NW_010110396.1, read as the reverse complement.
AGAACAGACTGAAGCCAATATGGCCCTCCCTGTGCCGTCAGCAGAAAGTGGCTTCCCACCAACACGGGC
>NW_010110396.1:4396-8272 GCF_000699245.1 Pterocles gutturalis | reverse complement strand
GGAGGGAGAAGCCCCCCCCCCAGTGCAGCCCATCAGGTCCCTAGAGCAGCGGTGACCCAGGAGGGGCTCTCTTGTCCCCCCAGAATCCACACACACATCTCCCAGCAGCCAGCTGACATGTGGGTGACACATGGAGGGGGACAGCACCCACTGGAGGGTCCCGGGCAGCCTGGTGGCACCTTCCCTGGTATGCAGACATGGCTGGACGATGTGCAAACTGCTTTGCCTGGTTGCAGTAAGGACATTTTGCAGGACTGGTGGCTGTCCCCTTTAGGGACAAAGGTGGCCCCACAGGCAGCAGGAAGGGCTGAGCCAGGGGAAAGTGCTGCCCATCCCCTGGCTAGGGCCAGGGACTGACCCTTTGCTTGCTCAGGGAAAAAGGAAATGAATATTGGTGAGGTGCGGGGTTTGGAAAAAGGTTGGGACTTAGGGAGAGCTCGGGGGTCACGTCCCCACGCACAGCTGTCCAGGTTTGGAGGGGACAGGGAGGATCTCCGCAGGCTGGTGCTGCTTATAACAGTACTCGTCATCAGCTTGAGAACGACAAGGAACCCTGCGCAGACCCTGAGCCTGCTGCAAATGCCAGATCAAGCCAGGTAAACCCCGCTGGTGGCTGCTACCAGCACCCTTAGCTGCCCAGCTGGGACGGGCTCTGCAGGTGCACGTGGTTAGTTCGTTTGCTCAGCTGATGCATGGTAACTCGTTAAACCAGAACAACCCCATCTCACACTGCATCCTCTGAGTGACACTTGAAAGGAGCCTTAAACTTGTGTCTGTCTGTGTAGGCTGGGCTTGTAAATCTTGCAGTAGATGCTGGACGCGCGTCTGTGCTGTTAAAGCAATAGAAGCCCATCCAGACAGCAGCGTGCTCCGTGATTAATTGCTTCGCTTTAAAACTCCTATTTATAGACAAGCACTACGAGCGGCGTGCCAGTGATAACGCGGTCGGATGTTCCTCCTCCGGCAGCTCAGGAGGCTCAGCTAATCCCGTTAGCCTCAGGCTGTCCCTGGGGCTGCTGAGCATCCTCAGCTCCCTCGCCCACCCCGGGGGTGTCACCTCCCCTCCTCACCCTGGTCCAGGGGGATGCTGGGGATGCTGGGGTGGCTGGGTTGGATCGCTATGGGCTGAAGGAGCTTTAGCTGGAGCTCAGTGCCTCTGGGGAGCTGGGAACAGGACCCGAGGGCACGTAAGATCCTTGACCTCGCATCACCCTGGAGCTGACACCAGAGTCTGGTGGTATTTGATTTCCCGGGAGGCTCAAGTACCAGCCCTGGGCTTCTCTGGGGTTTGCCTTGAGACAGCGCTTGGGAAATGCTCTTGCAAAGGTGCTGGAGACCTGTTACAGATCCAGACTGGAGCAAGCAGCTGGGTGTGCTGCTTGGGACCGATGTGTTTGGAGAGTGATACTCTGCATCAAACAAGTGTCTACCCTACAAACATTTTTCTTTACCCTACATTTCTCTTTAAAACAAACCAAAAAAAAGGGGAACAAGAAAGAAATCCGTCTCACCTTCTGCTTTTATTTTCTCACAAGCTCCAGATCTTATCAACAAAGCCTCCTTCCTTTCTGGATGGCCTGCGGGATGCTGAGTGACAGCATGGGCGATGAAAAGGACAGGTCCCTTTGGATGCCAGCAGCTGAGACACACCCACAGCCACTCCCAGGCTGATTTATACAACATGGGTTTCTTCTTCCTTTTCCGCTGGGCTGGGTCCTGCTCCCATGGGCTGTGCTGGTGGGTCCCCATGGGACATGGATGCTGAGATGAACCTGTGTTCCCAGCCGGGGATGTGGGCAGGCAGCCTGTGCCAAGTGATGTGAGGGGTACCGCTGCTGCAGAGCATCCTGCATCCCTGCATCCCGCATCCCCGCTGCTCCCCTCTGCCTGCCCCAGCCCGTGGGCAGCGTCAGGGCCAGGGTGATGACAGCACTGGCTGCTTGACCGTGTGGTTCTGCTCAAGATAGTGCAGAGAAATACCTGCCAGACCTGCCTGCCCGCAGCTTTGTCTCCCACCAGCAGCTCCCAGCACTTCCCTGGGCAGCCAGGGTCAGGCAGCAGGCAGGGCTCCTGTCTGGGGGGCTGCTGAGCCCCCCCCAAAGCTGCATTTCCACCCTGTGGGTTTGTGGTGAATAAATATCCTGTGTTTGTGCTGTTTGGCTTTGGTGGGATGTGAACGTGTTCGGTGGGGAGTTACCCCCCCATACACACAGACACAGAGGCTGGGGGGAACCGGGGGGAGGGAGCGTTTACACACACACAAAACAATCCCTATTTGTCTCCGAAGACAGACCCCACTGTTGGGTTTCCTGGGGTCACGCAGCTGCATGAACATGTGGAAAAGAAATGTATCTCTCCTAAGCGCTGGACATACATGTAATTCAATATATTGCTCCCATGTGCCAGAAATCCACCAAACTGGCCCCATTTCAAATCGTGGGGAGACGCAGAGTGTCAGGGACAGAGGCAAATCCGCTCCGAATTCAATTCTTTATTGTAATTGGGTTGGCCTGGGAGAGGTGACGAAGGTTGCACGGGGCTCTCGGGGTGCCTGTCTCGCCGGGCTGGGGGATGCAGGCAGCACAGGCAGCGCAGGCAGCACAGGCTGGGGAGCTCCCCCCGTCCCATCCAAGCACTGGTGCTCATGGTCACACATACGGGACACCATGGGGACCGCCGATGGGACACCATGGGGACTGTCATGTCCCGAGACAAGCCATTGCATCTGAGGGATGCCTGCAAGCTCTTCTAACCCCTGCCTGCATCCTGCCACAGTTGAAAAAATAAAGGGATTCACCCTGATTTTTGGCGTGGGCTCTCCCACCCACACTAGAAAGCGTTTTTCCCGGGATTTTGGTCCCCAGGGAACACATTCCACATCCCCCCCCCCAGCACCTCTGGGTCACACCTGCAGCTCCCCAGGAGGCATCTGGGCTGGGCTGGCGGAGTCGGGGGAAAGCCACTAATGATGCAGTGAGGACATGAACCGCGGTTGTCTCATCTGAGCCTTCAATGGATTTTTCCATTAGGAGAAGATTTTTTTTGTCTTGTTTTATTGAAAAGGAATTTGCAGTAATTAGCTCTTATGGGGGATTTCAGTGTTCTGTCTCCTCCTCTAAAGCATAAATTACAACACGCTGTTTAATGTGGTATCCACTCCCAGAGATGGTTCTTTCCTCGTGCGATGATCGAGCCCTGCCTCTGGACTTGGAGGCCCTGAATCCTCCTGCAGACCTGAGCCGTGCCCCTTGCCTGGATCCGCGTTTCTCTTTCCCCTGCAGCCCTCCGCACAGCTGTAAATGAGAGAGCTTGTAAAATGAGGCTTGTTTTTTTTATTTTTTTTTAATTTCCCTCTGCTTTGTTGGATTATTGGTGGTAGGAACTTTCCATGTCCGCTTCCACAGGCACTGGGAAAGCAGCCACCCATCACTGGAGCATGGAGAGAGAATTTTCCCTGTGAATGTTTCCCCACTAAAAGCCTTCACCTTTGTTAGGCTGGGCTGTATTTAGACTCTTGGGCTTTGTCTTCATCCTTGGAGAGCAGGCTGGGAGCAGAGCAGAGCAAGCCGTCCCTGCCTGCTGCTCCCGCTGCCAGGAGGAGGGCTGGGGGGACAGGACCGAGCTCCCCCCCAGGGGTTGGGACAGCAGTGGATTTGGAGGGTGGAAATGAAGGGCTCAGACCTCAGCTTTGCCATTCACACTACCATGGGCACCTTCTCTGGATATCCAGCGCACACCCAGCCAGACCCAAACCTTGCCAGCACCCCCTGGGACCCGCAGCCGGCCCCCATCCCACACCAGCATCCCCTGAGGAGACCCCCCTCAGGACCAGCCAGGCTGGAGCATCCATCCTGCCCCAGGATGGCAACAGGCCGC
>NW_010110396.1:0-4383 GCF_000699245.1 Pterocles gutturalis | reverse complement strand
ATTTCCCCATTATTCAGTCTGCATTTTCCTTTTCTCATTTCCATGCCTTTCTACTGCTCCTTGCAGCCCCTGGGCTAACCCAACCAGCCCCCTCCCTCCCCAGCATTCCGGCTCCAAGGAGACCCACAGACAGTTCTCACATCGCTCCTGCTGCCGGCCGTGCAAGGTGTGGTAAAGTTGTTCATGCAGTTGGGTGTAGGGTGTGTTGGTGCTTCATTTGGGCACAAAGATGAAAAACACGAGGTGCTGTGAGCGCTTATTATTGTTGCTGTTATGCAGCCCTTTTAAACTCGCCATATAAATCATGCCCTCCAGCTCCTTGATTATGTTCCTGCCTCTCCTCTGAACTCTCTCCAATCCATCAGCATCGCTCCAGGAGCTAGCGCAATATCACAGGTGCAGCTGGGGGAGCCTTTCGCCGAGAGCTGCTCATCCTCACCGGGTCCCAGGGCAATGTCCCGGTCCAGCACATGGGGACCTCACTGGGGGTGACACCGCGGCTGGCCCCATGCACCGCGCCTGTGAAATGGTGGCGTTGCTGGAGCGATTGCTGACAATGCTTTGACGTTAACAGCTTCTCTGGTTGCACTGTCATTTCCCATTAGAGGCCTCGGTAACTAGCACTTCATGAGGCTTTGCAGAATAATTTGTATGTTTAATACACCTCGGAAGCCCGCATTGGGCTGCAATTAAGGCAGGGGGGAGGGAGCAGAGAGAAGAGGAAAAGCCGACCTCCCGCTGGCTGCAAAGAACCTGCTGCTCTCTGCAGAGGGCTGCTTCGCTGGAGGATGCCAGGGAAGCTGGAATTAGAGGCAAAAGCATAATTTGTCATTTGCAAGCATAAGCCAAAGACTGGGCTGGGGAGAAGAGAAATGAGAGACCTGGGAGCTGCTCACGGGAAATTACCATTTAGAGAGCTTGGCTGGCAGTGGCACAGCCAGGCTGGTGGCTGAGGGCTGGGGACGTGGGACCACGCGGGATGGCGAGAGGGGAGCGAGCAGCTGGGCAGAGCTGTCGCACTGCGCGCTGTGCAGGGGGTGCTGCAGCCTGGGCCAACAACCAGCTCCACGCTCCCTACGGGAAATGCAAAATTCATTTTTCTGAGCACCACTGGGCAGCTTTGCTTTGTCTCTTTTTTGCTTTTGTTATATGCAGATGTTAGGGAAAATAAACAGTGTTAGAGAAAATAAACCGGTTTGGCACAGACCAGTCCATCCACCCCCAGTCCTCGCAGGAGCCGGGTTTCAGAGGTGCACACTGGTGTTTGTTAACTCTTCCAGTTGGCAAATGGAAAACCACCCAGTGACAGACCCACAGAGGTCTCCTGATCACTGTAAAGGCAAACACTGCATTACAAGAGGAATTATGAACTGCTGGGAGTAGGAAAGTCCTGAGTGAATTATGCAGCGTGAATTATTCTCTGAGCTCGACCACCCGTCTGGATCTCGCTGCCGATGGAAGGGAGCTTCCCCCCATTTCAGGACTGATGCCTGGGCTCGAAGAAGGCAAACACTGAGTGTGACCTGCACATCTCCGTGGGCAGAACCAGACCCATGTACCCTCCTCCAATGGTCATCACATGTGGACCTGCCAGATGTCGTGGTGCAGGAGCGTGGGGAGGACGGGGACTGGCATTGCTGGGGATGGGGATGCTACAGCAGGCAGGAGGGATTACTGCAGGAATGGAGCTGAATCCCCATTGTAAAATCGTGCAGATTAAATATTTTTAAAGCCTAGTCAAAATGAGCGGTGTGTGGGAGCCAGGCATCCTCAGAAGCTGTCAGAAATCTTCCCTTTTTCCTTAGGGGCTGCATCAGAGGGTGCCAGCTGCTTCCCCAGCATCCTCCTTTAACTGCGTGGGACTTTGCCTCAGGCAGAGCTGAGAGGTGGTTGTTTCAGGAGCACACAAGCCATCTCGCAGAGTCCATCAGGGAAACCCCCAGCAGCTCAGATGCCTCCTGGGCAGCAGAGATGTGAGAACATTCAAAGTCATGGTGCCACCAAGCCTAGCAAAACCATCCCAGCTTTCCCCGCCACTCCTTGCCAAAACATCCCAGCTCTACCCACCGCTCCTCCCAGCCCTGCCAGGCTCCTGGACAATGGTGACACTGCTGTTCCTTCCAGAATTGTCCAGGTTCACCCGGGACTCATTGCCCAGGTGTGATGCTCCTTGCCATGATGCTGAGCCAGGTCTGCGTGGGAGCACAGGACTGTGGGGATGACCCCAGGTTCAGTGCAGGCTGCATCATGGAAGAGTTGAACAAATATTTTAACATGCTCAACTTCCGTCGTACCCCACATCTTGTATTCACCACCTGGGTGTAGAAAACTTAATTTCCACAGTTGGCTGCTCCTGAGGCCAGGGAGGCTCCAGCCAGGAGCTCCTGCCCTTCCCAGCACAGCCGCCTTCTCCAGCCCCGGACTCCTCACCAGATCTTGTCTGGATTCTTTTTTTTCCCGTGCTCTACTTCTGTCTGTTCCTCCCAGTTAATCTCCACGGGTTGCCCCCCACAAATCCCCCGAGCTGTGATTTATGCCCTTCATATACTTGTAGATAGTTATCGTATCTTGCCGTGGCTGTCGGCGAGCCCAGCTAGGCAGATTTAGCTCTTTTAATCTCTCTTCATAAGTCAATCCCTCCAGCCGCTTAATCATTTCTGTTGTTCTCCTCCAAATTCCCAATGAGATGGTTTGTCTTTCAAGTGCCTGATGCACGGTCATATATTTACCAAAATTTCAGCAGCTTAACACAGAAATGACACTGCACGGGGGCTGGTTACTCGCCTGCAACACAAGAGTCGGGAAGCTCCTGGTAAAATGCCGGGTGGCTCCCGGTCAAAGCCCCTGGCTGGTGTGCTGGGGACAGCACGGCTGCAAGAGCCTGCAGATGTGACGACATTTGGTGACATTGGATAGGACAAGTCTGAAAGGGGATGCGCTCCAAGCTCTGCCAAAAAAGAAAACTTTCCATGGCCAAAAAAAAAGCTCCACCGCTGCAAACCCCCATGTCATCCACGGTGGTAAGGATGGGCCCTGTTGTGTGGCATGCAGGCGGAGGGATGGCACAGCCCAGCCAGGTGACAGTCACCCAGGCACCGAGCCCCATGCCACTCTCGCTGGGTTCCATTGCTCTTTTCTAGGACAGCCCATGAAAAGGTGTGACGAGGGAGCTGCTGTCTGATTGCTTCCCTGGCCCGGCTTTGTTGCAGTTCTTTCAGAGGTGGGAGGTCTGCGGATGGCATGGGAAGGCTGGGAAAAGCCACCTGGGCAAGGGGCTGATGGAGAGGAGCCGGGCACATGGAAAGGGTTCAGACAGGCTTTGATCCCCGTGGAGTCGTCGGGAGGAGGACAGGCCGGTGGTGGGAGTAGCCAGAGCGGAGAGGGAGCACGGATGGGATTTGACCTCACTCCAAAACGTCAGAAAACATAGATCAAAATATTCCTGCTCCCCCTGAATTCCCTGTTTAGCAAACATGCTCATGCTTGAGTTTACAGCCCAGGAGCCAACAGCACATGCACCTGCTGTTTTAATGGAAGAGTCTTCACCCTTTTTTTTCAGCCTCCCAAATGCAGAAGATCTCAGCTTCATGCTCCCAAATCCTCCCATTGGTTTGGAGAGGCAAACTGTAAGAAAAGGGATAAAAAAAAGCTTCCAGTCAAGGAGACCCGCCCGGGCTTTTACAGCAAAGCTGTTAGTGACGGGTAATCTCCTCTTTTCCTGGAAGTCCAGAGAGCATTAGGATGAAAACCCGTCTGGAGTACGGTGCGCTCAGGTGTAATCCAGTAAATCACCTACCTCAGCCCTTCAGATCTGCTCATCCACGCCCATACCTCTGGAGCTCTGCAAAGATCGTTTAATGGGGGAGCGATGGAGGTCTGGGGATGAGGAACAGTGTCTCCCGCCACCAATTCTGCTCACTGGAGCTTCTGGCCCCAGCCTGACCTCAGGAATGGGCTGCAAACCCCAGGATTGGGAACAATCCTTGGATGGCTCAAAGGCTCGGTGCGGGATGGAGGAGCCCAAGCATGGATGGAGAGGACTCCCAGCCCAGCACGTGCGGGGCTGCCCAGAGCATCACTCCCCCGGCTCGGCTGCAGCCACCTTCGATGGGAACCAGTGGCCCTGAGCAGATCCCCTGCAAACCTTTGTGCTGGCTGCTTTTCAGCTGCCGAGCCATAAATCTGGTTCTCCCCCTTCCAGACACCGGTTCAAACCAGCCACGGCGGCTGGACCTGGGCTGGGCGTGCAATGCAGGGTCCAGGGCAGGGATGCCCCCAGCACAGCGACTCCAACCCTCTGGGACACCCAGGGCTGCCCAGGCGAGTGGACAAACTCCAGTGGGAGCCCAGTCCAGCTCCTCCTTTCCCCAGCACTGGCAGCAG
>NW_010110395.1:0-25831 GCF_000699245.1 Pterocles gutturalis | reverse complement strand
TCTCCAGCTCCTCTTGTTTATTCCCCATCCTATGTGCATTCCTGTAGAAGCACTTAAGTTGGGCTCCCGAAGAGGCTGGACCTCCTGTGTGCTGCTCTCCAGCCGCCCTTATGCCAGCCATTGAACCTTTTCCAGGCTCTGGGCATTTGTTGCTGGCTTTTCTGTCATTGGAGTGGTAAGAGTGGGATGGATTAAATATCCCCTCCCCTGGCAATATTAGTTTAAAGCCTTCCTCACTAGGTTGGCAAGCCTACGACCAAAGATTCTTTTCCCTCTCTTGAGGGACTTTACTTTGTAAAGTGTGAGCCGTTAGTACTTCCAAAGTGACTTGAGATCACCACAAAGCCTGTGCCAGAGGCACGTGAGTTATTATTGATTTGTATTTGGGCTCTTCTTTCTGCTATTTATCTTTTCAACAGAAGGTGACCTGATAGCTCTCTTCTAAGAAGGTGCATAGGGAGATGGCTTCCGGCTACAGAAAGTTCTTTGTCTGGTACTGAGTGATATCAGAAGATTTCAAGTTAAAGATTAAGAGTTATAGATGAGGAGGCTCTGTTTTTAGTGTGGGTTTTATTGTTTGGTTTGGAGGGGGTTTTTTGTTGTTGTTTTTTTGATTTTTTTTTAACCTTAAGTTTTGGGTTTTTTTAAGTCTGATAAAAACATTCTATTACAATAGTTTTAGAACAGCAAATCTGGGTTTTCTCCTAGCTGTGGATGTTTAAAAAATAGAATCCACTTTTGCATGAAACTTTACATCCTCTTAGAAAAAAATCAAATGCTTGAAAAGCAAGTATCTTGAAGATTGATGTACATGAAAAATGTATCCTAAGAAGCTGGTGATTTTTTTCTAAAAAACAGGTATAAGAAAGGCAGACACATGGTGAGTCCAGGGTAGAACTGGCAGCCAGGGATAGAGGCAGGTTTTGATGTCATAATTTACAAATATTTTTTTGTATACATACAAGTCTTCAAAGGGGAAACTGGATGTGTTTGTCACTTACTTTTGGAAATTATTGTCTCACTCAAATCTGAATGAGTTTCTTAAAGACCCAGGGGCTTAGATTTAGGGTTGTCAATAACACGAACTACATAATTCATGTACTTGTTAACACAATTATATTCTCACAACCAAAAGGAAACTAACATTAACTACAAATATAGAAATGTGTGTCAAACTGCACCTTCCTTTCTCAGATCTGACCTCCTAAATACCTTTCCAATAATTAATTTAAATAAGATCTATAATGAATATTGTGAATATCAGACTCTTAAAAGTCATCATGACTTAGGAAAAACAAGTGCATTTCTCTAGTGGACGAGTAAACATTGATAAAGATTAGTCCAGCTACAATGAAGTAACCAAGCAAAGCAACTCAAACAGTCCCAATAGAGCCAGATGCCATCTACTGTGTCCTTATCTACATTTAATATTGATTAATGTTGATCCTGATTTCCTTCCTTCACCAGCTTCTTTTATAGCTCGCATTAAATTACACAGGATATGAGGCAGACTATTCAAGGCACAACGTTATTATCAGTTTAGTCTGTCTGATTAGCTAAGAGCTTCACCGTAATGTACAGTGAAATTCATTATGCCTCTGCAGGAGTTTAACTCATACATAAAATGCTTAGAATCATCTCGTCATCCTGAAATCACACTACTTTGTTTTCCCTAAACAGCTCATTTTTATTTCCAGATCAGTGCAGATAAGAATGGCATCAACTAAGGATAAATTTTTTTTTTTTAAACTGTAAAAAATACTTTGCAGGTAAAAAAACAGAGGTCAATCCACATCTCTTTATTAATTGCTTGAAGTCGAGGGATAGATAAATTTACCAAAAATACAAAGAATAAATTCTTGTCAACCTCCAATTTTTTCTAAATTAAAATTGGTTTTGTTTTCTAATAACTGATTTTCTGACAAGTTAGTGAATACACTCAGAACAACGCAGTCACAAAGACGAGAAAGACTGGTTGTAGTTCCTCTTAATATTTGGGTTTTTTTTAAGTGAACTCAAAGTTTAAAATACATTTTCAAAGCAGTGTATTTAATAGACCTGTTAATGATTGCTGCCTACTTCTACCTAGATATGAGCTGCAGTTTATATTGGGTTGGACTATGAGTCTACCTTTAAGGTGGATATTTTTGGATTTTCCAGTCCTTTAAATATTACCTAGAAAACAGCAATTAAAGATGACTCACATATTTACCAATGTTTTAGAATGAAAATAAAACCATCTCTCCCACTACCTCCAAAAATAAATCTTTATTAGACTAAGTAAAAAACTGGGGAAACATCAGGATGCTCTTAATATTTTGTCTCTAATGTTTATAAATAGGACAGGAGAGGTTAGGAAAGAGTTATACTGACATGATCCCCTTTCTGTTTATATAAAGTTTTCCTGTATCCCCAGGTCAGGAAAACTCTGTTATCCTTGAATGCAATGCTCTGCTACCATTACTAGAGGCATAAAACACCACTAGTGAACCAGCATATCTTGTAAGATATTTCATTGGGGATTGCACCATATCATAATGAGCAACTTTATTATGTGTTCTTACAGTAAAAACATTGAGAACTCCTGAGAAGTCGGCAAGTATGTTTTATAAAATTTTCAAATGTTTGCTTAATACTAATGAACTCAAGTCAGTACTTTTAAGCATCATTTTGAAGCTTTATATATTGCATTCAACATTTATTATTCATAGCCACAGGAGACTGCAGAAGATAGAAGTTTTTGATTAGAAGCTATAAAAATCTAGATTCTATATGTTACGAAGTCCCAGTAATTCATGTATTTGAGTCAGCAACAATATATAGATAGCAGCAAAACTAATCAGGAGAGTCAGTTTTGTGTCCATTATTTCTAATGAACTCTCTTTACTAGTTCAGAGATTCCAGTGCAATTTCTCTTCTGGGGAGATATAATACATTTTATGATGTAATATTTTCTACACAATTAGAGCTACACAACTGTTCAAATCAGTAAGGTACTTCTTAAGAGTCACTTCATTCTTGTTCCACTAGGCCAAAATGAAATAAATTCCCTTGTGCATTTTAAATATCCTCTTTGATAGGTAAATAATCTCTAATAAGGTAAAACATGTTCTTATTTTGGACAAATATATCAGCTAATTCTGAGGAGATAGCTCTTTTAAAACAATACAAATGATGCCTTTTCTCCAGAATTTCTGCTGTGAAATATCAAAATGCTGAGAGTGAGAAGAGAGACAGAATACTACTAACTAGAATTAAGACTAGATGAAAGGCAAATTAATTCTAGCCAAATGTTTAAATTCAACCAAACCAGCTATCCAAACAAAAAAACTTACATATATCTAAACCCAGTTTTGCGTTTCATATGCCTGACTGATGCACGATACCTGAGTGATATTTGATGAGAATCACAAGTGATACATGACTGATACCTGTTACATTAATAGATGGATTACTCTCTACCTGGTCCCAAAACAGAAATAATGTGCACACACAAAATCTGTTTCGCATCAGAAACTCAAGTCTAAATCAAAATTAGGATAATTTGAAAATATGTACAGAGAAAAAAAAGTATTTTTGCAACGTGTAATCAGAGGTCAAATATCATATTTATCAGTCAAAAATCCTGGAAGTATTGACCCAAATTATGCATGAGTTTACTGTAGCAAAGCCAGCTCTGGAAATTTCCTGCAGTTCTAATTAAAGACATCATACATTTTGAGTGATCATTGTAATAACTGTCAAAGGAATTCTTATGTGCAGCCTATTTTAGGGTGAAAAGTTACCCTTACAGAATATTGTTAGAGAAACACAAAGGACAACAACAAACATATATCTGTATTGCTACACTGAAACACAAATAATGAGCTTATCTTCACCCCTTTTACCAAGGACTTTAATGAAAAAAAAAACCTGCATGTGAGTAAATAAACACATACCTTTGCTGACCCATTTAAATAAGAGGTTAGCTTTGACATAGGTACAACTAATTTACAAACCAAACAGCGATAGGTAAACCCCATACAATGCAATCAAAAAGAGAAATTCAATGATTCTGTTTTGAATAAGGTTACTTTCCCTGAAATACTTGATTTCTCAAGAGTTATTAAAATTTCCTTGTGGGCTAACTCTGTGTAACACCCTATCACATTCATATCCATGAATAACATTAACATAGCCTATTAGTATAGTAACATTAATTCACACTCACCAATTCCACTTTAGGAATTTCACATTATACAGGCCTCTTTTATTCTCATGCCTGAAATTGCTTTCAAGCTATTGGGAATAACTGTTGTTCTCCATCCAATATTGTTGTAAAAGGTGTTTGAGTTCCTTTACAGAAAAAAATGGCTATGAGAATTAGTCTTCAAATCACAAAAAAAAGAACGTACATCTGCCTAAAACAGTAACTGAGGAGCCTGCTCTAAGAAACTCTGGCTGTTGTTTTGAGGAGGAAGTATGGTAGTATATTTAATGGAGGTCAACTCAAGTATAGTAGCATCAAAATACTGTTAGATGAAAGAGGAAGGTAAAGGCTGATGTGTCCAAACATGCACTATTTCAGCCAAACTCAAGTAAATGGAGTTTTACTCGAATTTGGGCAATCTAATTATTCCACATTACCCACTCTAAAACAGGTAAAGGTATCAATTTTTTAAGAAATCTAGCACTACCTTACAGAAAAAAAAAAAAATTAATAGAGAAATATCAAGACTAACTTCTATTTCAAAGAGGTGAATGGTCTCTGTAGTTCTTTCTTCATTCTAAACCCAAGTATTTGCAATTTAGCAGAGTTATTTTATGGGTTCTAAATTTCATTATAAGATTTTGGGTCAAGATTTGAGTATAGTGAAACAGCAATGACAATTCTCTTATATGTGTCTGATGTTAGATTTTGTTGTGACAAGCAACAGTAGTTAAATTCTTATTTTTAAATAAGTGTCATTGCTCAAAGTCCTTTAAAAGATGACAGATGTATTTTATTGTTATTGTCTACCTCATTAAGTCATCTACACCATGATTTTCAGGTTGCTTTAATTACAAAAGTTCTGGACCTCTTGGGAAGAAGCATTCCCAAGATGGAATTAGAATTGGATGTCTGAAGGTAGCCTCCTGCCAAGCCTCTGATTATTACACCACACAAAGAAGCTGCTTCAGAATGGTTATTCAATCATACAAATTAAAGCAGCTTTCTGAAAACTCAATCACATCATATGGCTTTACTTGCCATAGACGTGCACAGGCAATAGGTTTATCCATATTGCAGCCAGACCGTGTGTTAAGTACCCAGCACAGCATAGCAGGACCAGCCTTGGGTGCAAGCAGCAACAGGGCAGCACAAGGCAGTGAGCGACACATCCCCTTGAAATTTTGTAGCTCATACAGAGTTTTATGCTCTTATAGGTATACTAATCTTGTACCTTAATCATATCTTTGGCTGTAATGTGTACCTGTCACGTGTAGGAGATGAGAATCTAGAGGTATAAACCCAGTTTGTGCTGCAAGACTGCAGTTATTGCCAACTTAAAAAAAAAAGGTGTCCAACATAAAAAGTAGTTAATTCAGTAGCCAATGAAATGAGAGGAAGTTGACATTTTGTTTTTATCTGTGGATTGAAATGAAAGGATTTGTTTAATTCAAGCGTTTTGTATTCGAGTATTTGTATATAGTCGAGCATTTCATATTAGTATTCAGAATGTTTTGGATTTTAATTTAATATGCAAAGACAATGCACTTTAGACCTCTTTGAGATTATGTGAATTTTGTTTTCAAAAATATCGCAGAAGCCAAAATAGTTACTTATTTTTCTATAATAGACATAGGTGGCGACTTTCTCATAAGGAAATGCACAAATAATACTTATGCAGGCTTTTTTTCCCCTGCAAATTTTGACTATAAAGATGAATGTCTGATTTGTATTCTCACTATCACAAAATGAAATGATGGGGGTTTTTAATGACTCAGAGCTATTTGGCAGTAAGACACTTCAAAACTATCTCAAAAGGTTGCTAATAGCATGACAAGCTTTTAGAAGCCTATGTTGAGAGCAAGTGCCAATATATCTAAAAGTTACAAATAACATTTGTGCTGAATGAGCACATGCACACACAAAACCACAGAACCTGCCTACCTCTTGTATTATCTTTCCGTACTGAATCAATAATCAGACCCTATTTGACATTTCTCATGATCTCTTTGGCATTTTAATGGCACCTAATATAAGGAAAAGACGTTTGGAAAGAAGATCCCCCAGTCAGCCAAATATAGTAATTTTGATTTTTTTTTCTCTGAGGCTGAATTGTATCATTAGTCCATCACCACCATATTTAAAAAGACTTCTTATAAAATTGCATGGTTGTCCACAACAAGCTTTTCTTCCAATGGCTCCCACTAGTCTAAATCAGTCTGAACTCAGCTTTTCTCTTCCATCTTCACACATAACACTGTTTCAGGGCAAATAAACTACATGCTTTCCTGTACTCTGTCCTAACTTGCTTCTGTTACTTAAATTTATAAACCCACTTTTAGCTCTGATTTTCTCCCTTAACTTTTTGTTTTTTTCTGTGTTTATCCAGATGTATAACAGTACCAAAGCTTTTCTCAGTGAAGGCAAAGAGAAGGAAAAAAAGAAACTTGCAATTTGCTTTATCTCTAAACATTTTGGACTGTTTGGAGCCAATCTGATTTTAAACATAATTTTGGGCTGCTAAAACAAATAAATTAAGCTGAGACACCTCAGAACCAAAGGCCACAGTAGTTTTCCCCAACAGCACAAAACAAGGCTTCTCTTCTAGGCTAGAAAGAAGTATCTATTTGTGTCATACTGTCTTGCAGTTAATCTGACCAATTTCTGTTATAAAGTTGTCTCTATTTTTTTTCAAGATTGTACTTGAGGTAACATGTCCATAGTTAGGACACTATTACAAAAATGATGAGTATGATTCAGATTCCAAAAGTAGAAATGCTGTTGTGGAAATCAAAAAGGACCTGCCTGCATCTTGTATCACCTCTGTGCTCAAAAGCAGAGCATAGGAACTGTTGCAGCGCAGGGGTTTTAATGCCAAAGCAAAATCCAGTACTCCTCAGGTTATGGTGTTTTAGTGAAGTTGCAGAACTTCCAATACAATTCCTATGCTTTTTGAATGAAGAAATATGGATAGCTTACTGTAATGTCTTCAGTCAGAACAAACAGATTACAGATTTTAACCAGAGCAACATCACTCATGGACCAAAATTGTGCCTGAGAAATATGACTGCTTATATAAATTGGTCAGGCTGAAATAAACTTTCCTCTTGACTACCAAAATGAAATGTAACCCCTCTGTAAGTTCTCTATGGATGATTTGCACAAATAATAAATTGAAATATTAAATGCAACGTTGGCCTTACAGCAGCAGTCACAGAACAAGACAATCCTAGTCTTCACTGATACCTAACTATTGTTCAAAATGAAAACACAGTGTCTGCCACAAAACTTTTATATTGTAGAAGCAGTTGTAGAAGAGTGAGAAAAAGAAAACATAGTTTTTAGTTCCTTTTACAGCATGGGAAAAGGATGATATTCATGATACATTTCACAGATATAACTTTGATCTATCTATTCCCTTGTCTTTTAATGAAAACACATATCATGATTGTCTTTAATGAATGTAAACTAAATGTCTAACAGGTCCACTCCTTTTCACTTTAGCACACATTCAGTCCTCCATCATGAGCTGTCACCTTCTTTAGGGAGAGGCGGTGGTACCACCACCCATCACCTTTCAGAATGAAGACTTCCATTTATTTATGAAAAGGTATTTCTACCATGATTTGAAATGGATACTTTAGTTTCAACATACTGACAAGCATAAACCTTCAGATAGTTTCTCTTTCTCTCTCAACTTCTTTTGATGTATAATACAAAAATATAAGCTTTTTTTTCTCTATTACTCAAAAAATTCATAGATTTGATAGGGCCTACCTGTTTTTCAGCATGCTTCAGTAAGGTGAAAGGAATTTACTTATCTAACATCACAGGTTTGTTTCTCTTGATGTGCTCTTTTTTTTCATATTGTATTTTATAATATCCCAGAGAAAAAGTTTTTCTATGGCTAATCCTAGACTTTGATGTAATAGGTTTTAAAAGCAGTTCTCTTGAAATGATTTTGAAAATGTGAAGCGTCTAATTACAGCTCCTTATAACCCTGAATGATAAAGTTGCTTAGAATGGAAATTCCACAGTTACAAATACCCAATGCATTTCCAAAGCTTGCATTACACTAAGGAAAAATCTTAGCCTTTTCTTAATGCAGCAACAATGACAGCTGCTTCCCTTCGTTAGTGTTCAAGTGCCTCACTGAGAATGCTGGGAAAAGTACCAGGAAAACTTTCTTAGTACGTGTACAGGAAAAGAAATAGGAATTGCAGGGGCTCTAGAAGTATAATATTACATTTCTCTTTAGGCAGCTTTTCAAAACACCAGAACAATTTGCAGTTCATGTAATCCTTGAAAATGATGAAAAAGAAATGTTTTTTTTTTCTTTAAAACTCTCTCAATCTTCCTATGGGTAGGGTTGGTGGTTTTTTTGGTTGGTTGGTTAGCTGATTTTTTTACATCAGTGTTATGAAAACTTCAGCAAAACAATGGAAAAGACAAAGTAATCAATGGTTGTGTGTTTTTCCAAAGTATGCCATACATTTACAGAGTTTACTAACCTGTGCCAAAACCCTGGCTACATATGTACTTAAGAATAACTCTTTTCAGCATTCATTATAAGCATGAATTCCTTACAGGTCTTGTGTTACCACGTACAAAGAGAAAACTCGTGTCTCTGTCTGCTCATGGAGTACAGCTGACTCATCCATTGGAACACATGCTGTACCAATAACTATCAAAGGACTCACAAATCAGAAAGAAGAGTAAAGGTCAGTGATGAAGAAAGTAAAATATATTCTGCCCCTGCTCCTCCTCCTCTTTTATTCTTCCATAGCTTCAGCAAATTTGAAATGGCAAAGATATGAGCATGAGAAAGAGTGAATCGAGGTGAACAGGAAGAGGTTTTCCAATGCAGTAACAAACCCTGTCAGGGAGAAAAACCAGGGACTTTTGAAGTGTGTTGATGAAAAATTGGGGGAAAAGATCCATACAAGTGCAAGGACAGACAGTAGGTCTGGTGAATTCTCCCATCCTTACAGCTTCGGCCCACCTGGCTCAGAGCAGTGGCCTTGTCCTGCCACTCTCACACTGTGGGTCGAGTCCTTTCTCCTGTTTCGGATAACCGGTGTGGAAAGAAGTTCCATATTAAACTCAAGTGTGCTTTCAAGACAGAAATTCCATTAAAACTCAGGCAGTCACCACAAATAGTTTTCATTTCTATTAGCCACATTATTAGAAATTATTGTGGAACACTAATCATGATAATCAACATAAACTGTGTTCAGAGTCTACTTTCAGGTTAAGGTGACTTAAATATGACAGTACATTTAGATCTCCAAAAAAGCAAAATAAACTCCATCTTTCACAGGCCACTGAATGATCTAAGAACCCAACATGCCACCATGAAAATGAACAGAAGCATAGAAGTACTGAGACATTGACCTGGTTTCTCTAAAAGCTGTCTTTTGTACAGCCTTGGCCACAGCATGGCTGGAGAGGGTGAGTAGCAGGGAGAAAAAGACTAGGACGGGAAAGAGCTCACCATCCTGCTTTTTGTTAGTTTGAAGGAAGTAAAATTTTAGTTGGAATATTGTTTAGCCTCCTGTATTATCAGCCCTCCATAATATTTTGTTTTTCTTACCTCCAATTGCTTTAAAACAGGGGGATGTTCAGAAGTTTTAGTTTATATAATATATATGTATATCCATGTGTGTATATTTTATATATATACACATATACCTATATGTATGTATAAAAAAAAAATATTACTTGTAAAGATCATTTCTCCACAGGCAACCATAGACATCATAAGTCAGAGGAGGCTGACACTGCATTCAGACAATATGTGCACAAAGAAGTTAGATAAACAGGGATGTTCCATAATGAAGTCCGCTTTGTTCATAAGGAGGACAAGCTATCTGAATGCTGAGTTCAGACTGCTTCCTGTTGCTGCGGAAATGTACTGTGTAGACAGATAGCAATGCAGTAGTCATTTCAAAATTGAATTTGAAGATGTAAAGTAATTGTGAAACTAGAAACGGATTTTAAGACACTACAGATGCCTTGCTCACCTCCCACTTGGATTTAAATACAAAAATTTTTTAGTACAGAGTTACGGAATATATGTCTTGTTTGGTATGTATAACTTTGTCACTAAATTCTATAAATGTTCATTAAAAACATAAAAGAAATGTTATCTTTAAGACTTATCTTCATATTTGCTAGCTGGATAGGGACTACACCTGGAAAATCACAAGTTTTCTTCTTGGAAAAGAGGTGCTCAAAGGAAACTCTCTTATTGTCAGCATCACGCAAGCACCTGCCATTTTACATATTAATCGGAGCTTGAAACCCATGGAGGACAAAATAAACAAACAACTGATGTAAATATTTTGCCACTTTCAACACCACAATAAGAGAAAGTCCACCAAAAGTATCTTGCAACTCTCTAGTATGTTTGGTTGCTTAAAATACAATATATTAGAAGAACATGAAATTATAAAACTTATAGAATTATTAGCAAACATTTGTAATAATTTCCTGTTCAATAGATTAATGAGTATTTGCAAGATAAATTTTGTAATAATTTTGAATCAATGTGGTATGTTATGCCACATATTCTCAATATTTCCCTGCTCAAGCATTATTCTTCATGAAAGAGTGGAAGAAATTGGTCTGAATGTTTTACTCTAGAGTTAAAACAAATGTACATGAGCAAGAGCAAAAGAGTAAATAGTAATTTTATTTCTTGTAGTAGGTGTTTGAAGAACTCAAGCTCATTCTTCCTTTGACAAGCCAAAGAAATCTGGTGACATAGCCTGTGGAGGTAAGACTGCTAATACATAGAAAGATTTGTAAGATAAACAGAAAGGAAGGAAGGAAAGAACAAAAAAAAGGGAGTAATTTAGGAAATCACCTACCTAGAAACAGAATTACATACACATTGAATCCTGAGAGGAATTTTTGAGCTTTTTAAATTTCTAGTGTAATTCTTAAAGAAGACAGTATTTATTCACAAATGAGTGATTTTCTTAGGCTCCTGCTGCCATAGCCAATGTCTTCATATCAATAATCTCATTTTTATCTTCTCTTAATAAGAAAATTGCCAATAAGATAGTATTTCAACAATTTTGGCTATACTCGGAAATCCTAAGATTTTTTGCCTCTGTACATCCAGATTTAAGATGCAGTAACATACAGCAGTAGTAGTAGTCTCACATTTCAATTATAGTTTTTTTTTTTTTTTTTTTACAATTGTCAAAATGACAGGACCTTTTTAGTTCCTTCAGATCTCTCAGAAGTCTTTGATACCCTGGTTGACAAGATGTCTGAGGATACAGACATGAGAGACAACCTCAACTCACTGCATTCTATCTTTTCTCTGAGTGAAATAAAGACCCATGCATCATCTGTTCCGGGTCTTGGTCATATAAAAAATTTAGGTGTTTTATTTTGCTCCTATTCTGAGGACCACATAAAAGCACACATGTACACATATAAATATAGGAGATACAGCAAAAATTTGACCTGTTAAGATTATATCTGAAAAAGCACAGCCTTTTTTTGTCTGTATATTTAGATGCAGATAGTGTAGTCACTCAAGGTAGTAAGATAAGATTTATCCTCTGCTTTCGCTACACGTTCATGCACATCTGCGCACAGAGTTATTTTTTTTCCATAAAAATAGTGATTGAACACCTGAAATCCCTTCAGTCTCTCGGAACTCAAAACATTAAAACTTTGAATTAACTGTAAATTTTTCTGGAGTACTGGAAGCAATGGTTTCTCATGTGAAGGAACAGGTTCACCCGTGGTGACCAAGGTTTACATTAAAAAGATCATTAGACCACCAACTATTTCTGCATGCTCAGCTTCAAGACACTGTTGAGAAATATGGTTCCTCTGCTCCAGGAATGATTTGCATTACGTATGCATTACTTACAGCTTTCTCTTTCTGTCTGTACAAACTCTTCAATCACTTTCTGCTTGAGTTTACTTTTTATGCAAATTACTAGAATAAATTCTGACAGCTTCTCACTCCAAGTGATATCTACTTCTACATAGTCTTCTACTAATTTTTAGTTTGGAGAACATACATGATCAAAAAAGGGCTAATCTGATCTTCCAAAGCATGTATGTTTTTGTATGTCATGTTAGATTACCATATATCCTGCTATGGAAAGCTGAGCACCCTGGAATTCTTGCTCGTGGTGATATAGCAACGCTTTTGAAATAACAAACGCTTGAAATAAGCATACACTAGAATGCGCACACGCTAGCATAAGTGCGGTCCACAAGAGATAATGGTTCATCACATTTGACTGAACCAATTCTCATCCCATTGTGATCCCTGAACTATAACTCTGTGCTGTTCTCACTGTCAGAACTTCCTACATATATCAGTATTTTGTTATATCTACATCAGACAATATTTGTGTCTAGCTTCAGTAGCGGTCCTCTCAGATAGGTCACTTTCTATTCTGTCTCCCAGGTTCCACACATTTTTACATTAAAATAGTGAAGGCATATTTCAAATAAAATTTAGTTGTAACTAGCTCATTGTCTGAAAAAAAATCCCAGCCAACCCCGACTGAATTAAAGATATTCAAAGCTCTCATGGGACAACTACTTTATTATTATGAGTTAACCAGTGGCATAACTAGTTGCAGTGAGCAGGCTTCTGATGTTTTTTAAGAATGGCATGCTACAAAACATCCTGTGGTTGGGATATTTTTTTGCCTGATTTTATTAAGAATTAAGTTATTTTCCTAACAGACCTGCTTAGCCTACTGCCGTTTCACAAGATCAGTCATAATTATATAACTCAAGCAATTAAAGAAATACCAACAAACTTATCAATTAATGCCATTGTGTACAAGCTAGCTGCAGAATGATTTGTATCATTACATTTTAGGTCACAGTCCCAAATTTTCATTACAGTGAGATAAATTCCAAGCTGTGAGAGCTTGATGCATGTTAGACAGTAAAAGTACAACAGCAATTCAGCAAGGACACTAAAAACCTTAATGAACAAACACAATGGTCTACAGATGAAGCTTTTAAGAATGCAGAACAGTTCTCTGTAAAAATAAAACCAGGAAACCAGAACAGTTGAAAATAAAGGCATTCCCAAAAGACACACACAATGCCACTGAAAGAAGAAACTCTTCGAACAGAGTAGTAATTCAGAGTATAGCTGAGTCCTGCACAAAAAAACTAGCAAGAGCATATCGTTACTTGAAGACAAAACTGTGGATTAGCCTCAAAACAAATATTTGGTTCTATTAAATTCCATGGAACCTATATGAAATTAGTCTAGCTGGAGATAGGAGAGGTGTTGCAATCTTCCTCTTATAACAGGAAAAGCTTGTCATAATGGAGCCACTTTTTTAACCGACTTTCTTGCTTCAGCAGCAATGGCCACCCATTGTTTGGTTGCTTGTGTTCCCAACATTGCCTTCAATATCGGCCTACAAGTTTCTTTGGCAGTGTGCCCAATATAGAAGAATTAAAGGTGGCTGTCAGTCTGTCCCATGGATGTTGCTTTTTGAATGCTAAACATGATGGCAGGCAGTGGATGCCTGGCTGATATTTTTAGCGCTGTATGCTATATATGACCATTTGAAGGATTCTCACGTTAAGGAATAACAGTAACAATTTCTGGAAGTGTTTGAAATAGCTGAAAGATTTTTTGAAGTGCTGCAAGGCTGCAGCTCTGGAATAAACATTTTCTTCAAGACAACCTCCAGAGAAAAATTATTTCCATCTCTTTCCAGATAATCACAGAGAATCTTCTGGACACTTCCATAATCATTGTACTTATTCATTTAGAATCTGTACTGTATGTGATATCCCAGGCTGAACTGGAAGGACACTATTAAAGCTAAGACTTTTCTTAGAAACAAAAATGAGGGCCATGATTCCCATAGAATGACTTAAAATAAAATGAATTATTCATTTAATAATAATAAAAAAAATAAGTGATTCTGTCACTTCTGTCACACAACTTCAGCCATTAAAAAACATTTCACATGCTTCTTAGTGGTTTTGGTGCTTTGCTTAATTTTCACCTTATCTTTATTTTTTACCTCCATTCTCTTTTTCTGACTTTTATAAACCTCAGACATAATCTGACAAAAATTAAATTGGTAGAGGTCTAAGACTAATAGTGATTATAGAGGTACATGGGCAAATAACTTTCTGAGATTGGACTTGTTAACCAGACATGATTAAAAAATAAAAAAAAAAAATTAAATCTTAGAGAGATACCTGACGAAGTCAACCACAGGAGAGATGGAAATTACTTCCTTCTACCAGCTGGTCCTCCATGTCATTTTTAAACTGGCGCAAAAATTTTTGCCTAGGGATAATGCCAGCCTAACAGATGGCCATAAGTGCTGCTATTCAGGGGAAACCAAAATGTGCATCAGCTTTGAGGACTTGGGTAATATTCTTACCCAGAAGATATAAAAACATTTTATTCTCAGTTATAAATGTCTAAAAGTATACAGATGAAAATCTGAATGTCTTTTTTTACAGTTCTAATATCAGAGGATGAAAACTTTTGCTCTTTTACAGACAACTATCAGTAACAAATCCAGTTCGAGATCTATTTAGATCTGAAGCTGTACAGGTTGCTTCTCAAAGCTCATAGTTTTAGGTTGTCATTCCTACAAGACTGGCTGCACACTTATCTTGTTCCTGATTTCTGTGAGTAGATCTACATCGGTCTTTTGTTTTGGAGCCTGATGTTACGCTCAGGCTCAAAACTCCTCAGTTACCCCCACACAGCCTATAGACTGTCTCACTTTTTTGCCTCAGGTCTTAATCCCATTAGGAAAATAAAATGAAAATAGATGGATTGACAATAACTCAAATCTCATCCTATAAGCAACCTGTATACAACCAGCTTAAGTCTCATTTTGAGTACAGTTAAGAAAAAGAATGTCACTACAAACACAGTTTTTCATTTGCTCTGCCTGTTTCTGGTGGAAAACTGGGCCAGGTGCACTCTACCTTAATGTAGATTTGGATTTCTTATTTTCTTTTCCTTTTAAGCCCCTACAATGTAAGTTGTCTTAAAGCAACCTCTTTTTTATTATTATTATTTATTTTTGTTATTTTTTTATTTATCAGCATTATACAGGGCTGGAGCACCTCCCATATGAGGACAGGTTGAGAGAATTAAGGTTGTTCAGCTTAGAGAAGAGAAGGCTCCGGAGGGACCTCATAGCAGCCTTCCAGTACTTAAAGGGGACTACAGGAGAGACGAGGAGGCACTCTTTATCAGGGATGGCAGTGATAGGACAAGGAGTAATGGTTTTACACTGAAAGAGGGTAGATTTAGATTAAATATTAGGAAGATTTTTTTTTTTCTTGTGAGGATGTTGAGGCACTGGAACAGGTTGCCCAGAGAAGCTGTGGATGCCCCATCCCTGGAGGGGTTCAAGGCCAGGCTGGATGAGGCTTTGAGCAACCTGGGCTAGTGGAGGGTGTCCCTGCCCATGGCAGGAGCATCGGAACTCGATGACCTTTAAGGTCCCTTCCAACCCAAATGATTCTGTGATTCTATGATTTGATAATATTATAATACCTAAAAATGTGCTGTCTCACTTGATTTTATGGTTCACTACCAGCTTGGTGAGACAGCCTTTTCTCCAACCACAAAAGTGAACAAATATAATCTTCTGGCTCCAGTTTTTCTGTGTTGTGCTGGTTTGATGTGCTTTGTTTTCTCCAAGAAGAGAACACTGGAATTGTCAATACTATTTAGACCTTGTATCTTAATGACTCTTCAGGTCCCAGCAATCACTGGAGAACACATTCAAGTTTTGCTGTCTACTGTGAAAAGTAAAAAGAAATTTGTTTTTGTCTCCACTACAGATCAGCATGTCAGAGAGAGAGCCAAAAACCAAACCACCAAAAAAAAAAAAAACCCACCCCCAAAAAATCAAATTTAAGCTAAGTCACACAGTTCTTTGTATAGACCACCTAGAAAAATGTCTATAGAAAAGATTAGAATTGTTCCATGAGAGCCAATTAAACATATAATGCAGGTGCATTATATATATCATGATCTCAGGACCTGTTCATCTTTTCTAGTCTGTGGAAAAGAACAATTTTCTCTCTGAAGTAGTTCTTCCAAACACCCTGGTTTTATATTAATGTAAGATCTAATGTTTTAGTCACACCTTTAAATTTCAGGAAAAAAATAAATTAGTCAAATTATTTCCAGGTAGCAGAGTTATACATGATTTGTTTTCTTTTCGTAATAAAGCATGTACAACTCTTCCCAGATAGCTTTAAAAAAATCTTGTCATATTACTAATATCACTTAATGTTTTCTTCTAATCAAAAAAAATAAAAACAGGGAAAAAGTCCACCTGTGCAAGTAAATGTGAGTTACATTTAGGAAAACCTGAAGCAGAGGTTAGATCAAACAACTTAGATGACTGCAAGCAATGTTAGAGCAAAAAAAGAATATGAAAGAAAACCATAACCTTTATTTATAGCTTGGACACGATCATACATCTTCTGTCGACTACCTCCAGCCTCAGCCCAGCTGGTTTCTGCCAGACTTACATCACAAGCTCCTGGTGATTTTGTTAGCTATGGTTCTCATACAACTAACTGTGTGTTAACATATTTCAGTCAAAATGGTTTAACTTAGCGAAGACCTAGTACTTACTTTGCTTGAGACAGCATTGTCTAATTTATCAAAACAGATTGGGGATTCCTTTCAGAGGGAGTAGAAAAATTAGTTACAAAATGTCACACGCTTCAATATTTGTGTTGGTTGTGATCAGTATGTAATCTGTACCAATGATACTGTTCTCTGTATGCTAATACAGCTGCTTGTACTCCATGCTTACAGTTTTCTTCATTTACAATTAGCTAACCAGCTTGGACTGATGTCTTAGTAACATTTATTTGTGGCTGTGCTTTTCCAAAACATAGAGAAGCAGTTCTTATAAATTACATTATTTCAGGAAATTTTTACGCTTGTCTACGTACAGTATTAAAAATGCCTGATACTTTACAATACCGAATGACCTGCATTTGCTCTGGTTCCAGAACTGAGTCACAGTAATTGAAATTCTTAGTTTCAGCATCAGAGTTTCAGAGTAAAACCTAACAATGCCACTGTGACTCATTAACCCCTTTGAATGGCTTTCGGTGCTTTCAAGGCTGCTAGCTGCTACAGTGAGAAAGCATCTGAGAAAAGAGGCAGATAAGAAAAAATTCATTCGTTACAACCTAAAACATATATAATCTTTCTGATAACTTTTGTCTGGAACTCTTACAGAGAAAAGGTGTTGACTCTTCTTGTAGTACAGAAGTTACAACTAATACTGCAGGAAATTTTAATCTTAAATTTTGACCACTTTATGCTGAAAAATGGGCATAAAACACATTTCTATCTTTGAAGTATTCAAAAAATAATCACACTGAAGTCTGTTATTTACTTGTCTCACTGTTTTTGACAGTAACTGACAGGTAACATCTACAATGAGGGACAGAAAATTAAATTTATTTAACACCTTAATCTTAACATATTGCTTCACAAATATTAATGTAACTTTTTCCACCAAGTTGGAGAAACTTATGTTAGCAGTTTGACTATTACTTCAGTTTTAAATTTAAATCAACATTTTATGCACACATTTTAAATATAAATACAGTAACAAAAATACTAACTTTAAATTGAATAACTAATGCTTGCAGTCATGTAATTGATATTCCTTTTTTAGTCTATAATTTATACGTTGAACTTGAGGAATTATGTTGAAAACTGGATAGTTTTCTCACTTTGCAGGTTGTTTCTGATAATTTGCTGTTTTTTATCAAGCATCATTTTATATACCTTTAAACTACAAAAGAAATATTTTTTTTTTTTTCCCAGTTCTCTATTGATATAAGGGGAACCAGGAAACCAAATAACTACATAGGGTAACTTCAAATATAACCTCTGGAATGGTGAAATAAATAATTGCTAATGTTCTTATGTTTGATTAACGTAATTATATTACTGTTATTTGAACGTATGGAATATATGAAGACATAGTAATTGCTGTGCTTATCTTGCCACGACATTCCTAACACTCCTAACAAAGCAGAAGTACTGACATCTGTGACTCAACCAAGGATATTAACTAATTAACTCTCCAATGAAGAGGATACTGTGCTCCTTCACTTGAATTTCCAGTTAAGTTTCCATTCCTTTCCTGGATAACCAGCTGTAGCTGACTCTGCTTGATCAGGGGAGTTGGACCAAATGATCTCAAAAGGTCCCTTCCAAACCAAAGCTGTGAAAAGTATGGCAGACTAGCTCGCTGTGTGCAGAATGTGACATTTGATTTACTCTAGCTGTGTTATAACAAATTCTGTGCCCTGGTAGACATTTTTGGAATAAAACTAACATTAAACATTACTTTTTGACACCATTATCTTTACTTTCAATTAAAATGAAACCACAGACTTTTCCTAGCTTAAGCTTGTGCAAGGGAAAAATAGCACAAGGAAAGCTAAATGACAGAATCTTTTTTTCTTTTCCAGTGATTAACAACTCTCAGAAGACAGAGGAAAAATTCTTGCAGTGTCAAAAGTTCACAGTTCACTTGTTTCCAACTAATTGACGTTATGCCACAAGAACCCAAGTTGCAGCATGGAATAATTAAAAAGGGGAAAAAGAAAATTAGTTGTCTCCTATTTAAAACTCCCAATGGGAAAGACACAGACAAGTTTGTACAATATAGTACCTTGCTAAGAAAGGTCAACCTTTGGGCTGCGTTCAGAACTACAAACAGAATGTCATTTACCTCAAAGGCTCATGGCCTTTTATTTCAGAGATTTGAGCATGTGGATTGTGTTTCAGTGGCTTACAACACAAAGAAGCCTCAATTGAGTTAAACTTTCCATCGATGTAAATGAGGGTAATTGGGACTTCAAAACAGACATCATCATTTTGCCTGTCCTACAACTGAAATAAGGGTGAACAGAGATCTAAAGTCTGAAACAGAAATAAAGGCAACCTGTCTTCTTTCCTAGGGGAAGACATTTTGGTAGGTATAGAAATAATACTGAGAAATCATTTCTAACATTCATCTTGCCACCCTTTCTAAATGTCACAATGCATATGATATCTAATAGCAGTTTTGATTTATTGATTAGGAACTTAAGGTCATGCTATCTCACGGGTTTGTACAGAATGAAAGAGTATCCAAGAAATACCGTTATATACAGGAGCTATTTGTCATGAAAGAAGGTTACCTCTTTTACTGTAATCTCAAGGAAAAATGTATCATGTGAGTTTCTAAATAAGCCTGGGAAAATGATAGAAGGCTGGATGCTTAGTTCCAGAAAAACTCCTTTGAAATTTGCTCTTAGATTTTTAAGCATGTTAATTAATGTTATCAATATGTAGATTAGTCACATTCAGGAGTGGTCAGGTGGTTAAGAGACTATGGAGGTGTATAAAATCTGTGGGAATGGGTATTATACACATTTGGATGGCATTGTGTTCCAAACAGTTTTTTAAAAAGTAGCTGTCTAATGCCGTGTGCCTCCTTATTTTAAGTATGTGGAAAATGTTAATGAATTGTGAACTTCACAGTGAATCAAGAAGTTACTGTTTATGTGAAGTTGTCTTTACTTAATGAAAAAAATGGTTAGTATGTAAAGTTAACTTTTAAAAAAATTTTCATTTTTTCTTATCTGCTTATAACTTGCTTAAAAACATGCATTCTCAAAACAAGTCACATATATTAACATTTCTCATAGAAATTGTTATATTTTAAACCTACAGTAAAATTTGTAAGATACATTTCAAGTATTTTTCCATTTAATATCAAGTATTTCATACTAGATTTTTGTTAGTTTTGAAACAGCTTTTAGGAGTCTCAGCTCATTTTCTTCTAGATTTTGAACCTTCAGCATCCATTTCTATCTTTTGACTTGAACTCGATGTTTAGAAGACAAAAAAGCAGTGAGAGCAGATTGTGTAAGAAGAAAACCATTCTAAGGGATGAAAACAAGATATGAATTAATTATCATTGCAGCTGAGCAGCAAGTGAGTATAACAGTGCATTCTGACATATTGTAATAACATAGCAGGAAAAAGATAAAATATTTTTTCCTCAGAAGGGCAAAATCTGAGTGACATCTATGATGTGGAGGTTATACTGCTGATGACACAAATTTGGGTAAGTGGGCCATATTCAGGAATCATATACAAGCCACATATATAAATGAGTACAAAGAGAGAGACAGTTCTTGGATGGGACTACATCCAGTGTTAGGATGATTACAGTTTGGAGACTACATATGTGCTAGGTGTCTAATTCCTACTATTATCACAGGGAGTCAATCACCCGTAAATATTAGGTGCCAGTCTTGAATCCCACCCAAAAAGTGGGATTCCCACCCATTACCAGGTGCCATCTGAGATTTCAGATCTCACATTTACCTTAAAGTACAACAATGATGTTAATTGCATTGAGGAACAGAGGGATGAAAGAGCTTCATTACCCCTCAGAGTGACAAACCAAGAAAAGTGTACGTTACATATTTTTTTCCAGGGATGGCAAAGAAGGCAGTTTACCCACATTACATGTAAATAAATACAGGAGCTCAGAGGCAGAATGGTCCTTAATGCCCTGACTCCCTAATGTTGTGCAGCACAAGGCTCTAACGAACCGCTATGGTGTCCCCAATTAGCCACTGTACGTATGGAAAGAAACACAGCACATATGGTTTCAGAGAATGGAATCCATTGTTGCCTACAAGGCTTTTCTTCAAGATGTTCTGCTAATCCCACATAATCTCCAGGGTGGGTCTGTGTGTTTAGAAAAGCTCAGCATTGGCTCATACTTACTCCATCAGAAATTGGTCGAAAACATATTCAGCCAAAGATCTTGAAAAACCTTGCCTTAACAAAAGGAGATACAGAGATTTTTACAGCAATGAACCCAAAATATAGCTACAGCAGCAAGTCTGTGACAGTATTGTTGGATTCAGCATAAATCAACACCTACTAACTGCCAAGTCTCTCAGGTCCGTTTGTCCATCTGTGCTGTACAGCTCGACAGCTATCCAAACTCCCTCTCAATATTTTAGGCTGGCACAATGATTTATGACAATAGAGATTAAGGGGCATGAGGGGCCTAGAAAAAGATGTGCATTGCCTTAGTTTAGACCTCTTGTTGAACTTGAGCCATAAGAGTAACAAGAAATAAATATATTATCCAGTCCTTATTTTTTTAGTAATTTTCTTCTTCTTTCTTTACTAAGATGGTGAATCATGCTTTAAGACATTGGACTCACTGGGTTTCTAATTTATTTGTCAGAAACACTCAATGTAATTTTGGAGAGGTTGTTTTACTGTTGTCCTGCAATTAGAAGTTGTACATATTTCTGGAAATCATCTCCCTCAGGAAGCAAGAAAGAAGAGACAGCTAAGGGATGATGTGTCAAAAAATTGGTACGTATTACAAAAGTTAATATACTGAAATACTTGTATTTTTAGAATTTATTTATTTTGTTGTGTGAATACATCTCTAGTGCAATTTTCCAGGATTTAATAATCCTGGTTTCAGTTTCTTCTTGTCTCCAGATTTACTATTTAGAAAGGACTGGAAGAAAGTCAAATAAATTCCCCTATGAGCCTAGGGGAAATATCAGATCAATATAAATATATTTATATTTCTGTTCTTGCAGTTAATTTGTGTCCGAGTTTCAAGTGACTTCATCAAGAATGGAACTGGTCAATGGGCACAAATTAAAAACAATTAAATTCCACCTGAACATGAGAAAAAAATATTTTTACTATGAGGGTGGTCAAAGACCAAAACAGGTTTGCCCAGAGAAGCTGTGGATTCTCCACTTTTGTATATATTCAAAGCCTTACTGGACGCATTCTGGACAACCTCCTCTAGCTGACCCTGCTTGAGAGGTGGAAAGCATGGGGTGAACTAGGTGATCTCAAGAGGTCACTTGTAAACCTCAAAAATTCTGTAATTCTGTGAATTTCAGATGTGTCAATATGAGGGACATAACATCCTCAGAATATCTCCTTGTTCATGTCTGCTCATGTTTTTTCATTTTTTTCTGTGTCACATAACATTTGAGCTTCAATACAAAAGCTTAGAGGTGAAGGAGATGTCACATTATGTAAGAAAGAGATTTAAAACAAATAAACAAACAAACAACAAACAAAACAACAGCAGCAACAAGGAATTCTGTGAACTCCTTGCTTCTTTTGCAAGCCTGGCTGCACATCACTTCTGTAAAGAAGCCAAAACTTAGGAGCTGTAATTTTGGTTTTGTTGTTTTTAGTGAATCGCAGTTAAGCTTCCACTGTAGACAGTAGTCTTATAAAAAGCACAGGAAATACTCTATTACATGTGTGTCTTTATGTCTGAATGGACAATCTTCCAGAAAGGAAATATCTCTTGTAAAGACACCTAGCCTGGGTTACCAAATTTGCATTCTATTTAATTCTTGGCAACAAATTTGTGCAGTGATTTTGCTTATGACAAAAATGTTGTTTTTCTGACTATAGAGCCATCCTGGCTTTCTGAATAACAACTGAAATACCAGAACTTATTTAGGTCCCTTGAAATAATTTTATTGGTTTATAAATCAAATAAAGAAACTCCATTCTAACTGCTTAGGACTGAGCATACTTTGGGGACACAGAGATGGTCTAGGGAGACTTCTCCTTTACCCACAAATCTTTTTAAGTGGACTGTGAATGTTGGGATCTTACCTACTCTTTCTTCAGCACTGAACACCACAGATAATTATTTTAAGAATAAGGCTTGTTCAAACATTTCCATCCAACATACACAGCATACTAATTAACAGAAAAATCATTCCTATGTGAAGAGAGTGGTTCATCACTGTGACGGAGTCCAAGTATATTTATAATAAGAACCGATTCAATTAACACATCCTGTGCTACTTCCAAAACTATAAATCCTTTTTAAAAAACAACCTTAGCTCTTCATTATGAAAAATCTAGAGACAGTACAACAATAGTTCATGAATCATAAGTGAAACTAGTGTCTAAAACTGGTTGACACACTTTGTTACCAGTAGATATTTCAGACAGTGGACCAACATTTTATCTTAGACTTGCACAAAGTACCAACTTCAAAAGTGTCATGGTGGTTTCACAGAGTCTGACTAACACCACAGGCATCAAGTTAGACAAATACTGTCTGCAGTTAATATTTTGTCATATCAGCTGGGCAAGAATTACAGAGATATCGAGGGTGGAAATGTTAAAACGTTAGACTTAAAGCCGCATGTCAGGAAACACAGAGGATATACTTTCAGGTATATGGTTTTCTTCAAATTTCACCTTTAAAGCTCTGATTTGACACAATAATACTAAATAATAGAAACAAGAGCAAAGAAGTACAGATGACAATAAATAGGGAACAGTGTAATGAAGAATCAGCTTTAAGACAGAAAAGTAAAAACTCTGTAAAGTAAAAGGAATTGATGGCAACACATATAAGATATATAATGGGAGGAAAAATAACAATTTCTCTATCAGTATACTACACATGGGTAATATATATATGCATTAAACCTAATCCCATCTTCTATATATCATCCAGCTGAGGCAGTAAATAAAACTGCCAAGAATAAGAGAATGATTGTTCAGCACACTACCACTGCTGCATGTTCAAGCTACACTAAAAAAAAAAAAAAGGCAAGAAAAGAAGAAAAATGTGAAAAAAAATCGCCTCCTTTTTTTTTTTTTCCTGAACAGTAAGTCAGAAACCAGCTGGGCACCACAAAGAGAATGCATCTGAGACTTCATGAAATATGTCAAAACCTAAATAAATAAAAATTACGTGGCAATTACTCCAGTTGGAGACCATGAAGAAGACAGAAATAGTCAAGACCCAGAGAAACAAACTACGCAGATGGAAAGAAAAAACAAAATAGGCACCTAGGAGCAGGCTCAAAAAAAAGTGAATTAAGATGACATTAAGACAGATACAGATATGGGTAAATGGGAACAATACCACGTTCAGTCTTCCTTTTCTAAAGCAGATTGATTTTTAAAAAGGAAAAGAGAAAGATGAACCCTTCTAATCTTTGTGAGTATTCTTTTCATATTTCTTGACTGTACCTTGACAAGTAGCCATAGATTCGTTAGTGTATGCCTTACTGTGTAAGGATTGTACCATCTTTAGCAGTTGTCTCATTGCTCTGAAAAAAAAAAAAAAAGAGATAATGCGCTAGGCTTGAAATGCTACGAGGCTGCCCCGAGAAACCAAACTGAACAGTTAGGCTTAGCAGCAGCCTAGTCACTGTTGTGTTTTGGTATTTAATAGTGAGAAAATAATAAGGAAAGAAAAAAAAATTTTTCTTTATTATTTCATTTAACTCCTCACTACATACACCTATCTCTTGTCTCCCCCTGAGAGATTTCTGGGAAAGGACCATCACTTTGTGCTGTGATCCAGAGCACTCAGAACAATGAGTGCACCTCTCATGTGACACTGCAATGGCAAAGATCCACTATTAAAAACAAAAAAACAAAAAACCAAAAAACCCCCACAAAACCAAACAACTAAAAAAACCCCAAAACACAAAACGGCAACCAATTCCTAACATTAATATTAGTGAAGTGCTTCAAAGCACAATCTTTATATTATAACGCAGATTTAGAGTCTCAGATTAAGAAAGTAAATACTATAAAAACTTCTTTAGGAATTGCTGGTACAGCCCTTGTTCTCTCTCTAAACTCATTTAATCATAATTTTTAAATTGTTTTCACATGTTTACTTTAATAGTATAGTAGTTGAATATACTATAACCAATACTTCAAGTGATTTTAATCTTCCCCATTCAACCAAACTAACTACAAACATTATTTTTTTCAGTGTATTTTCTCTGCACACCTTTCGCTGCATTACGTGTTTTATTACCTGTACTTTTTATTTTCAACCCTGGTAGTTTTCTCACTATGAAAAACATTTTCTGAGTAAATACTTTTATTCTTATATCCTTCAGAATGCAACTATCGCTGTCCTCAGCTATGGGTAATCTTGCTGACAATGGACTGACTTTCGACCCAGACATACACTTCCACTTTGCAACAAGAGTTATTTTAAATCCTATTTCTGCTCTTCGGTGTACCTAATGCCCTGAAAAAGGTCACTTAATCCATAAAACTGGATTGAGCAGTTTGAATGTGGCTAAAAAGATAAATGCACTTTGAATCACATGTGAACAAAAGTCTTCTCTTGGAGATACTCTTAAGCTGAAAAGCTGAATCCAATTATATTTTTACATTGCCAAAAGATAATCATGCTTTGAACTTCATCTGAGATTAAAAAAACTAAGTTGCTTTCTGCTGTAGTACTGTGCTTTTCTTCTGGTAGCTACCCATTTCCTTAAGAACCTCCAGTTCTGAGAATTAACATGTAAAAAAGATTCCTCTGCATATTGTTAATATTGCATAAATTCTTTTTAAAAACCTTCTTATTTTTGTTGTTCATAATCTAATAAATGTATCTTGTCTCTTGAAAAATCCTTCCCTTCCCTCCCTCCCATCTCTCTTTCCATGGTCTTTCCTCTGTCTGCTTTTTACTTATTTCACTATCATGGAACAGGGAATCCTCTGCAAAAAGAAAAACATTTCCAATCAAAAAAAAAAAAAAAAAAAAA
>NW_010110394.1:83988-116962 GCF_000699245.1 Pterocles gutturalis | reverse complement strand
CCCCCCACTTTAAATAATAATAGTTGCTTTTACTTCACAGAAATTTCAAACATTTATTTTCAAGGCTTCTTTCTTACTACCTTTAGAAAGTGTTTGTTTTTCTTTCTTTCTTGTTTTCCCCTCTTTATTTTGTATGCCACAAAGCAATAAGGTGTTCTCTCTCTCTTATGGGGTAGAAGAAAAAAATGGCAAAAAGAAATATGAAAAGCAAAAAATCCTTTAAACATCACTCATTCTATTGAACTCAGTGGAACAAAAAAGGGAAAAAAATCAGAAAAAGTGTCAATTCTCAACTGTCACACAGTCTTCCTTCTTCAATTATAAGATTTATATAGGCTTACTACCTCTTCTTTTAGCAAAGCTGAAACTTAGAAGAATGTGTTTGGAACCGTTATGTCCCAGGGAAATGTACAGTTTTCAAGTTTGTCTCTCAAGGGTGTGTGCTTGAACCAGATGCACAATTTGTTCTTATTTTTGCAAAAGGACTAGACAAATTTTGGATTGTAAGCTCAATGATTTTGACTCTGATCTCTTTATTCAAACAGCATCCATTGCTTCCAGTCTCTGAACCTGACAGAACAACTGACTACTTTAAAAAAAAATATATAAACAGGAAAAAGCTGTTTATTAACATTTCTATCTTCCTGTCTATAAGGCATGTGAAATCAACACATCTGTAGAAATGCAAATAACTGACATGTGAGGAACAGCCGAAATTTAGCCTTTTAAGGCACATTATATTTATTCATCAGGATTTACATATTGTCTCATAAATGCATGTAGGCACTTCTATTTTTGAAAAGCCTAATTTATCACTTGTTGAATCTTTGAAGCTAAACTGTTTTTTTTTCTCAAAAAAAAAGTGCTTAGATTGACAGACTCTTATGTTCCCCCCCCCCAAAAAAAAATCCCCAAAGTCCCACCCACCTTTTTTGTGTCTGCTATGCAAGGACCCACGTGTTTTCTGAGGAAATATTTTAAATGTACAATGAAAATGTAGCTTTTCATCAGTTGGTTTATGGACTTAGATTCACTTGCCAGTTTTTAATTTTTAACTCTTCACAGGCCTTTCACTGCCTTTATATTTTCTTTCAAACTTCAAACAATATTTAGGGCAGACAATGAAATCAAGGTTTATTCTTTATATCAGATTAATCATGGTCAAACTTGTGATACGTCCCTGCCACAATGGCTAATGCTGTGCAGTAGGTGCAGGACTACCTGGGTTTTATTTTATTCGTTTTTAATTAGGGAGTTGATTGTCGTGCTTCAGTTATTGCCATAGCCTATCTCCAGAATAGAGTTGTATCCTAGTGCCCTGAAACAATCCTCTTTGCGCATAGGGAAACAGATCTGATATTTCTTACATTTCTGAAGAGAAAATACTGCTAAGTAAGAAGAAAGCATCACAAAAAAAAAAAGGGGGGGGAAAAAAAAGAAAAATACCTTAATGAGATTTAACTGAAGTTTTGGTATAATTCAGATATTCAGTAGTGTATGTTTCATAAAATACTGAGGTTGTATATAAAGTATGTTAGAAATTAATATTGAAGGTTTCATGTTTATGAAAAATTATATAATTATTCAATATACATATTTAATTTCCTTTTGGTTTTATAATTATCTGTTTTGTTAGTGAGAATAATTAATTCTGTTTTTTTTTCAGAAGTTCACATATCTTCTTTAATCAGACAACATACATATTTGTCTTACAGACAAATGCATTATATGTTACATATTTCATCGCTGAGTGGCTTCCAGAAATTAATTTCCATATCTAGTCTTCATGAATCAGCAGAACACTGCTATAAATCTTCACCCCCTATAAAGCATTTTTTTAAATAGTGGTGCATCCTCATTCTGATGTTCTATAATCAGCTTTGTCAGAAACACTGTGGGCCTTTATTTCTTTAAAATATTAGCTTACTAAAAATTCAAACCACTATTTATAAGCAAGAGAGGGAGAATTAGTAAATTACATTTAAAATCATTAAAAGGCTGATGAGCATTCATAACTGGAGACTCCTGGCAGAAGAAGAATTCCTTTGCAGCAGCCTGTGTAATTAAGGAGTGAATGAATATTGGTAAAAACATTACTCCTTACTCTCTTCTTCCAGTAACTTGAGATGGATCACAGCTTACAAATCTATATTTCCCTCTCTTATAATGGCACAGACAGGCGGGGCAATTGTAAGAAATCACAAACCACAAGGCTCAAATAGTCAAACCGAGTACTTGGACATAGGAACTGGGTGTGGAGGTGTATTTTCTAGCCACTTTTTGCTCCAGCAGTAGCCACACAGGGGTACACTTCATCAGGAGGCAAATACAGGTTTTGTACTGGTTTGTGCACCTCTGCGCTTTACCACAGGGTTGCTCACCCTATAAGGTTTAGGTAGATGCCTGAAGGAAGGATAAAAATATTTTTTCCAGCAGTGTCAGAGATTTCTCCCTTTGGCCGTCCTCCACCAAAACTTAATTCAGTCAGATATATCTGATCACTTAGCAGCAGCGAATCTGAAACTTCTCAGTCACAGCTGCTTTATTCTGTACCAACCCTGAAAAAGTAACTTGGTCTCTTGTTTAGTTAACAGCAGTTCATGTCATTCCTCTGGGATTGTTCAAAATGTCCAACACAAATCTCCTTCACTAGGATTTATGGCCTTCTACCTCTTTTTCCTGTTCACCATGAAGAATAACTGTTTTCCTTTTTCTTTTTCGAGCTACCTTTTATGGGTTTGCACGTCAGGGAATACGCTGTCATAATCCCTTTCTCACTATTCCCTAATCTGGACTAAATAGCTTGATTTCTTTCAGTCTTTCCTTATACTTCACATATTCTGTGCCTCTTACTGCTTAAGATTTAACACTACAAACTGTTAAACAGTGAACTTGTGGCCTTAATGTTGGACTGGAAAGGAGCTAAGAAAGCATGAAAATGTTTGTACAGAAGAATGAACACCTGTGACAGTAATAATTAGCTAAGGAAGGCCTAGGAATGGTTAGATGGAGTAATCTCAGACAGTTAATCACATTGGGTGAGACAGAACTGGCCATCAAGAAGGACATGGACAGAATGAGGAAGGCATCACATAAAACAAGTAATGGCTCCCCAGCTGGGAGGAATGGCATGGATCATCTTTGTGTGAGAAATATTTATCATCACCACTGGTAGAAAAGAAAGGTGACATACCTGTGCAAAAGTGAAGAAGAATGCCTGAGCTCACTTCTATCCATAAGGTGGGCATTTGTCATAGCCTGCTGAAGAAATAGTATACTATAGATGTGCACTAGAAACCTGGCTAAGATACTGTGACTGAAGAAGCACAAACTCACCCTAAATCTCTTAATAGACCCTTTTTTTAAAAATAAAGACTAGCTGTTCTTGTAAGACTGGTATAAACTACAGGCACTAATGTTTTTGTAATTTATTGTTGTGTGTACAAGAACGTACAGGCAGTGGTCATTCCCTTCAGCAAAACAGATAAACCAGTTGAGAGTTGTTGTCAAAAGCCTTATTGTTGTTTTCAGCGGGAGATTATGGTATCTGTACAAAAGTAGACATGCCTTTAGGTTTACTCTTGAAGTGCAGTAACTGGCATAAGGAATAATAAAAGAAACATTCAATGGTTTAGGGCAAGACCAGCATCCAAAATAGGCTATAAATGGCAAACAAATTGGAGCAGGCACTTACATCCTGATGAGCCAAAACCGTACTTACCTTTGACAGTAAATGTACAAAATTATATCTGGCTGAGAAAATCCCTTTGAGCTGGAAGTAACAGGCAGGTGGAACAGTACTCAAGGGAGTGTCGTGCACTTGCTCTATTCTTTCTTGTCCTTTGACATCTGCTGGGAGGGAAGCTATTGAGATCTCTGACTAAGTGCTGGCATTTGTGTATTTTTATATTATATTAAAGGGAGGATATCACCAGTTACCTTCCACCATTCTTGTCTTTTTAGTGGCTATTCTTTCTGGATTAAATCAAATAGAAATGATTTAATTGTCTGAACTTGCCATGCTCATTTTACCTCAGTATCCTCAGCTTTCTGTGGCTCTTTTCCAAGCATGTCCCACACTTCCCCAGCTATGCTTAGTCTGGGAAAGGTGTAAGTAAAACAGCTGAAAGTCATATGGCTACTATCCACGCATAGGTAATCCTTTATCGGAACAAATGTGAATTGTAAAGAAAATTAACATCTAAATTTACAAAAGGCTTGATGATAGTCTGCCTGGAAACAACCAGAACTGAGTGAAATATCTACAGTGAATCTTTGCTTACCTCACTGTGAACTGGTGGAAGCCCTGTATGTCAATAACATTATTCAAATCAATATGCGTTTAAACAGATCTGATATCTAGGTGTGATCTGTCCTTTCTGTCTACAACCTAAGGAGACAAGTGCAACTCTTCTTTTCCTAAAGCTGGCTCAGTCTGAATCAGCTGTATTATGGTGTATATCTCTACGTAATACAGACACCTGTGTCCCATGGGGTCCTCCCTTCATGCGCTGTATCTTACCGGAGCACTGAGGTGTGGTATCTTGGTCCTCAAATAAAACAGCTAGTGCTCACTCTAGCTAGGCTCTGCATGGAATTGATGCGAAGGAGATATAGTTACTTTGAAGGAAAGATAGAGTAGATTAACTACTAAAGCTGTAAAAAGGGCAGAAAAAATGTCAAATGGCCAACAAATGGTCCATTGCCTTCAGAAAAGCCCACCCATCATCTAAAAAGGCCAAAATTCAGCAAACTACAGCCCAGCAGCCTCACTTCAGTCCCACAAAAGTCAGGCAGTGGGTCACCAGGGAACAAACTTCTAGACACATGAAGGAGAAGGTGACAAGGAAGATTCAGCAGAGGTTTAGTAAGGGTAAATCTCACTTGTCCTGGGTGCTTCTGTGATAACATGACTGGAGTTGTGGACAAGGAGAGACCGGCAGCTGTCACTTACCTCAACTTTATCAAACCTAAACTGTAAGAATTTTAGTGCTAGAAGTTAGACAGGAATTTCTTAAAGAGAAATTATGTTTTTAAAGTTTGAAAATCTCTGCTAAAACAATGGTGGGGTGGGGGCGGAACCAAACACAACAATGGTCCAGGAATCTAAAACAAGTACAAACCATCTCGCTTCATCTAACTGAGGAGTGTTAATGTTGCTCATGAAATTGTCCTGTATTGCTCATGACTGGAGGGAGTTCTTCTTTCATTTTGCCATTGTAACTGTAATCGTATCAGTTGCATAAATTCAGTTATGGTCTAGAGAAATCTTCCTAATGTCCTCTGTGTGTGTATAGTATATATCTACATATGTCAGTGGCACACATTCTATTAAGTAATGAATTAATTATATGTTGCAACCAGGAAAAAAAATATTCTGAGAGGAACCAAACCAAAAGTGCCTTTCAGTCCTTCTAGCTACTGTCTATGAAAAAGATAAACATCATACTCATAGGTGTGAAGCATAGTGGTGACACTTAATTTGCCTTGGTAAGCCTGAAGAGTTTAAACCATGTGACTAATATGAATTCTAGCATTTCTTTCAGCTTTCATGAAACGCTTGTACATGTTGGTTTTGGTGGTGACTAGATACTGTGGTGAGATGTTCTTCAGAAGTGCTGAGAGATAAAGTTAGGATAAACTGATGTATTTCTTATTATGAGCAGCTGGATGATCCCTGAACACCATACCCAAGTGATTAATTTCTGAATGGTGGTGAAAAGCGAGGGGGGTGCTTAAATAAATCAATGGTGATTTTAATAAACTGAGAGCTTCTAGGTACTAAATCTGTCTGCATCTGATCTGAATTGCAATTACCTGTCAAAAATTCATCCATCATTGCAAGTTCCAGACAAACTTTCTGGCAGCAGATGTTTCAGGAAAGCTATTTCATATGAGAAATATATTGTTTGGGTACAGCATCCCTAAGAACAAAAAGCACAGTAGAAAACATTTCACTAGGAGCAGCAATAACTTCTATGTCAAACCTAAGCATAGCTTATTTGTGAATATAATGTGTAAATGTGAATTTCCAGGATAAATAAATCAGTGAAATGCTACCCATATAATACAGCTGATTTCAAATAGATGTAGTAATTATTTCAGTATTTGTGTACTTGTGAAAGCAATGGTATTTATAATAACTTTAAATTCAACGTTATTAAATCTTCTCTAAGGCTAGAAGACTGGTGCCTGCTTTTCCAAAAAAAATGTGGTGTGCATCCAGCAGCCAGGAGATAGCCTGCAAAAACATGTCACACTCCCTCAGATCTGTATTCAGCAGGCGTGGGGCGACCTGTGCAATCTGTATCTCTCTTATACCAAGACAAATACTATATGAGGATGAAACTAACTTTGAGAGGATAGTATCATTAATTCAGGGTAGAATACATTAAATAAGCATTCTAATTATTCTCTAAATATAGTCCTAGGAAGTTCCTAAACAATGTAAGTTAAAACATATCTACAAAAGTGTCTGTTAGAATGTGGAAGGTCACAGATGAAGCATCTAAGCAATCTTAATTCCAACCTGTAAAGAGATCATATAGTATAGTTACTCTTGGGATTTAAACATTCCCAATCTTGTATCGTTTGCTGATTCTCAAAACCATGTGAGATTTTCCTCATCAATACCATGGCCCTTGCTTGTTTGAGATCTGTACAGCTCTCACAGCAAGGCATACCTACAGCCTCCCTTCTAAGCTGAGTCTCACTCTCCCAACTGTTCTCTCATGATGACCGAGATAACAAATACTGAAGAAAAAAAAAAAATTTGAAAATCCAGAAGAAATTTTTGGGAAAAAAAATAAAATGTTTGCCTGCCACTTAATATGGGTTCATTGACTTCCTGTCGTAAGAGAAAGCACTGAATGTGGACTGCATGAAGGATTTAAACTCAGAATACCTAAACTCCAGTTTTTCATGGACACCTTTTCCACTGTTTGATACACGACTGCTTCCTACTCAAGTGGCAAGAAGGCAACATAATGGACATTTCTTTGCAGCTATCAGTGAAACTGTCCTATAGCACTGTTATTTCTCTTCCAAACATGTACCTTGAAAATGACCTCTGAAGACAGGCTGGACATATGATTAGAAGATTGCCATCCCAGCCAAATGATACTCCAAAAGCTGTTCTGCTGTCACCTCTATCAAAACCCTCCATTCTGTTTGCCAATTATAATAGCAGAATCTATCACTCTTTTCAATTTTCATTATATCAGGAATTTCCTTTGCACATTTTCTCCCTTTATGTAGTACTTTTAAAATCATATTTCATTAAATGCCATTTCTAACGTAATTGAGAGCAATTCACTCATAAAGTAACTGCTGACAGATAGATCCATTTATATCTGATACATGATGTGCTGGGCCTCTTGTCACCTGTGTCTAGTGTTTGAGAACTCATCTTTTATATTAGCATCTCGGAAAGCCTCAGCTTGATACGCTATATCAAATGTGTTAATTTAAGCTCTACTCTCATACTCCTATAAAACTGATGGCTGCCAAGCATTTGGAGAAAACATCTTGGTTTGTGTTTTATTTTGCAATGTGTCATTTTCAAAACTCCTCAAAGTGAATGGATGCGTAAGTCCTCCTGGCCTCTTCCAAACCACATTGAAATTAATAGAAGGAGTTCTTCCTGCTGGCTGAAGAAGCTGAGAGTCAGGTCATGATTGCCTTAAATAGACTAATAGCTTAATATGCTGTGCACATTAGGTGCTTTCCCAATCCTCAACTGCCCCAAAGAGACACTTTTTGCAACCCCCCCCATTTTTAGCAGTGTTGTCCCTATTTCTCTCATTTGTCAGTGCATAATGTCATTGGGGTAACATTTTATGTAGAATAATGCTATTAGAAAATATTTATATATTGCACATCCATGACTTTCCCTTATTTCACTGTTGTTTATTTTTACAGCATTAGCTTGGAAAGACTGTGGGTGCTTTGTGCAAAGCACTTCTCAGATCTGTGACAAAAGATTGTGCCCACTGCAAGGGGTTTACTGCCTTAGCACTGGCTCCCATTACCATCTGCCTGTTCCCCTCTGTCAAAGACAGAGAGGATAATCAAAGCACAGAAAATAAGTGGTCAACTGCAGGTAACAGTGTAATACATGGGTGCTTGAAACTGTCACTGCACACTAATCAGAGGAGAAAGTCCATCTCTGGATAGTAGATGAGAGGTAGTAAGTAGGGATTATATGATAATGAACCTTGAAAGTGAGGATAAATAACTTTTGTTAATGTGGCAGAGATGCTGGAGCCAGCAAAGGCAAAAATAGAGAGGTCAGTGGGATGGAAAATGATCCTGGCAGGAAGCTTCATAACGAGCAAAGGGAAGGACAATTTACATCAAGACCTGGGCACAGCAAGAACTGCAAGTGTAGGGTGCAAGCCTAAAACCAGACTTTGGTTTTCTTTATGTTTATGAAAAACTGCATTTTAGGACTATCAAAAGGAAAACTAACTTATAGTCTTAAAAGCAGCTGGAGGAGCAAGTGCTTCAGGCTGAAGATGACAGCCAGGTTGCATACAGCGTGGCAGAGCCATCAGCAGCGAGGCCAGGAGGAGCAGCACAGTGTCAGTGCGAGAGGGCTGTGGGCTGAGACATGTTTTCTGGGGGCTTTGGATCCGTGGGTCAACATTACAGCCTCACAAGATGGGCAGAGGAAACAGCTCTGAAGCGAAAGGTTATGACCAAGAATGGTAGGCACATGTGTATGTTTTCTTCTTCTCCTGGTGAGTTACTTACCTTCTTGTGCTGACGGTAAGGGCATGGTCTTGTCCTGTTTTTAGCCGTCAGCTAGACCAGTGTTTCTCTAGGTGGTCTGATGAAGTCTTGCGAGATGACAGTGGATTCATTATTTTAGAAATTGCCAGGACTTACCTTGGAGAGGGCAAGGTGCCAGCATCAGTCAGACAATGTCTAGCTCCTTCATTAGAAGCAAATTTTTTGAAGCTGGAATTCTTCCCAACTGGTGTTCTTAATTAATTTTCCCTCGGAAAGATTATTGAAAAAGCTGTTACATTTTTCCTGCAGCTTTAAAAATTAAACTTATTCTAAGTACAGACTGCATATGTTTCAGGCCTATACATGTAATATATTTTAATGTTGCTAAGGCGTCTGTGACCTCAGCACAGAAATATCACGAGAGGGAATGGCAGAAGCCAACCTGTAGAAGGACAGAAGGTCTAAAGCTTAAAATATCCTCATTAAAATGTATTTTTCTAAGTTTAACAAAATAATGAGAACCACCCTTTGATCCATTTTTTTCTGAAAGCAGTGATCAAACATTTTAGAAGCTATTTTCATTATTATTAATAATTTTTTATCAAGAAAGATGGAAAATGACTGATATGATAGCTATGAAGGTGTTCAGAGTCCTTTTTTGTTATGACCATGAATATTCATTTGTGGGATAAAATTACCCTTAAACAGTAAAGTCCCCTAGTATTGCACATATATACCTGGTTCTTTTAGCTATTGCTTCATAGATGTCTACCATAAAGAAATACCTACTTTAGGTGCATCAAACAAACAATCAAATTATCATCAACCCAATGTAATTTTTCATTGTGCACTGTAAACTTGCTTTTATTAAAGAGAATTAATGTGACACTTGAATCATTCAAATGAATTGCAGCTATACCACACCTTAAAAGTATCCATTGATATCTATGGAAAACTTGTCCTTTCCACTCCCCCCACTTTCCTTGATTTGGGGGGTTTTCTTTGAATTATCACTGTTTTGCTTCACATTATGGCTAAGTAGGCTTTTAATATTAACACCTGAGCACAAAAAATCAAAATTAAGAAACGGTTCCACTTGACTTAAAGAATTATGCCAGACTGTTGAAACAGTCTGGGATACCTCAGCTGTAGAAATTAGGTGCTGATAATGATGTATCCTATGAAAGATTCCAAAACTAATTGTGTTTCTTCTCAGGGCAATGTAGTGTTCAACACTGTATAGTTGAACCTGGGCTGTTCTCATGGAACATGAGTCATTCAGAGAAGAGTACAGCAGCTAAAAAAACAGTAAAAAAATAAAAGAAATAAAAAAAATACTTGGTGTGATTTAGCAGCCTACTTGGAAATGGAAAACAGAATACTGCTTAGTTTTATATCAGATGAAGAGACCTGGTTTCTTGGTCTTTGAATATATATCTCTGATTTAGCAGAGCAATGTAGTAACTAGCCTTGACTGAAGAAAATAATATTTATATTACATATTTTCCTGTTTGGTTGTGGGTTTGGTTTTTTTGTTTGTTTGTTTGGTTGTTTTTTCTGTGTGTTTTTTTATTTTTTTTTTTTAAATTGAAACTGTGTCATTTTTACTGGAAGATTTTTCCTTATCTAGTTTACAGACTATCAATTTTTTTGCTTTTTCAAGTCCACAGGCAAAACCCAGCAATGCTGAATCCTTCTCACTGCCAGGAAGGATTTACACAAGTAGAAAGGGAAAGGAAGCTGATTCTTGTTCGTTTCCCATTTGTGGCAGTCGGTGCCCTACAGAAGGTCTACAACACTGTGGCCAAGCCAGGAAACCTGCTCCGGGGTCTGCCGAAACCTGACCGACCTGGAGCTTCTGTTTGGGTAAGATGTTAATTCCCTTCATTTGCCAGGCAAACCTACAGTGATGGGGTTTTAGACTTTCACCTAAAACAGGTGAAAGCACATTCAGCTCCTCCCCTCCAAATAAAACCCCCATCCAGAGGAACTGCGGCAGATTTATCTGCAGCACAAGGGCAGTGAGGAAGGCAGGGG
Source organism: Pterocles gutturalis (assembly GCF_000699245.1). Taxonomy (NCBI): domain Eukaryota; kingdom Metazoa; phylum Chordata; class Aves; order Pterocliformes; family Pteroclidae; genus Pterocles; species Pterocles gutturalis. The sequence continues at coordinate 106,192 of NW_010110394.1, read as the reverse complement.
TTGGCACAGTCTTCAGCGGACGTATGTGTTGGCAAAATGTCTGGTGACTTTATTCAATATATTGGTGCCAAGCAGGATATGGAAGCAACCTACTGCTACTCCTCTCAGATGTTAAAGGGCGTTCCTGATAGCGGTGTGGGTTGGTTTTTTCTGTCTGCAGAGAATAGCAGGCAAAGGTAGTCTCAGAATAAGGTATTTCCTTCTTGTCATACTTATCTCCACAGATATTACAATGACAGCATGCTAAGAGAGAACAGAAGGACTGAATAAATGTGAAAATAATTTTGGTACATCTGGAAAAAAGTCCTATGTGTTTCTTTCCTTAAATGTTGCAAACAGGTGGTAACTACAGATGTCTGAAAAACTTCATCCTATTCCTGTGAAGAATTTTTATTTTTTAAGATCACCAAAGTGAGATTTTTCAGTTCTGAGGTGGTTCTGATTTGCAACAAATATTTGAAAAGAGTGAGGCAGACATTATGAAAAGGAATTAAAAATCAATGCAAACAAAATTTTCTAAAAAAAAAAAAAACGGAATTAAGATTGGAGACTCCTGCCATATCCTGACAGATACGGTCTTCTAGCAATACATTCCAGCATCTCCATTGGCTGATATGCCGCAGGAATTAAGTCTTCATAGAAAGTGAAATTTTAATTCTTTATTTCAAGGTCACAGTAAATTAAATGCATATTATTTAAATGGGAGAACCAGGGGACTGTGACCTGTCACTCTGCAGGTGGTGGCCTGTCTTGGGGCTGGCGGTGTGTGAGGATCTCTGATCTGTACTCATAACCATGAACTGTGGATTAATGTTGAAATATCACTTAAGATTCTTACAGTAATGCACCCATATGGAAATAAATGACTTTAGATGCACCTTTAAGCAATTGTATAAATTTCTAAGCTAAGAACTTATTCATATAAAATTGTGATAAAGCTCTGAACATGAAACGAAATTTGAAAACTGTAGTTTTTGGCTACCTTTCATTAAAGGCATTTTATTTTCACTCTGCATTTAGTAATCCATAATGAAAATACAGGTGAGAATGAAGGGTAACTGCTGTGTGCCATGTTGCATTGATTGTGTAAGTTATTTTACGTAGTTCTGGCAAGGCACAAGTTAACTCAATCTTTTCATGTTTTTATGTACAAAAATCTTGCACAATAAGGTGGCTGTGGGTAGATGCTAAGAGTAATGTGTGAGACAGATGTTTGCCTTGTAATTGCAAGAAAACAAGCTGGAATGGCAAGACTGTTTTGTGCAAATGGTGTCCTCACATAAGTTTACCACTTCTTGCTCAATTCTCTTTTCATTCCCTCTCCCTTTATTGTCTGACTTTTAGGACTAATTTTAATTTTAAAGCAGCCAAAGTGAAGTCTTTACTTTTCTCCTTGTGCGAAAAGCACCTTCCAAACCTATGGGGGTAAATATAGCTTTAGTATTGACTCTGTTGCCTTGTGCACATACCAGATGTGAAGCTGGCATTAAAAATTATTTCCTCTTAAACTTTGGTGTGGTGTCACATCACACACGATGTGTGTAAAATAGCAGCATGTGGGTACATTTGTTGCGAACTCTGGATGCAGTCATTCAGTTTGTAACAGAAATTTTCTTTTTTGGAAGCTTTCAAACAGGATGTCCTTTACTACTGTGTACATAAATGTGTATCACTGAATGATTGAATGGATGAAATCAGAAATTCAGGTGAGACTCCTAAACATTTGTGTCTCTCCCTGTGCTGTGTGCCCGTTGTCCTCTGGTGTTTTTTCCCTCGGTGCCCACAATGCTGGGAACGCTGCTGTGGCCGTGCCAGGGATGGCAACCTCTGTGCTTCCCCAGCAGCACCTGGCTGCACCGCTGCTCTTCTCTCTCTCCTCTTGAGTTCCCTCTTCTTTTTCCTGCTTTTAGTTTTCTATTCTGTACCCCAACTGTGGAAATCACATACAGAAAATGAATTTGCTAATTTTAGATTTTATTCAGTGAAGCTTATAGCCAGCCTTATTTTTGTAACAATGAAGCCTTGCTGTAATCCCACCTCTGCCTTTTTAAATTCCATTCCTCAATTCACAGAAAGAAATTTGTCCAGGTCCATAACACGGTAAGAAATAGTTGTGAGAGTTACACCACAATACAGCTAAGAGGGAGTTTCTAGAATATCTCCTCACTCTGCTGTATTTTTTTTAGTTGACTTTTGAATATTCATAATCCTTAAAGCCCAGATTCAGTGAAGGACTTAATGTATTTTAACATTAAGGCTGGGCCACCAGCACCAGCTGGCACAGCATTCACCTCTGTAGCCCTGAGGCAGAACCCCACAGCCCCTCACGCTGCCTGGGGCAACAGCTCTGGGTGAACCTTTTTCTACCTGCAGCTTTCTACCTGCCTCACCATGCCCACTCTATAAATGAGACAAGCTTTTAAGGATGGAGGACACGCCTCTTTCAAAGTACTGTCTTTGTTCTAATTAACAAAAAAAAAAAGCTTGTTATAATTAATTAAGCTCTTCTGCAAACAAGCTCAAAAAGGCCAAAAAAAAATTTGGAGGTAGCAGTAGCGGTCAAATGTAAATACTAAACAAAATAAGTGCACGTTAGTACTTCACAGAAACCACCAGTTTTCGTATTCCTGTTGTGTACAAGTGAGTTTTCATCCGTTGAGCTTCGTAGTCTAATGATGAAATGGATGATTCTTTAGCTTGCTTGCTTTTCGTCCAAACAAGGAAAAAAAATTGTTCCCTTTAATTCCAGTTCAAATTAATGGAAGTCTGGGGGAAAAGAAACAGACAAACAAGGAATTGTTTTATCTTTTCATTTCTTGGCAGATGGGTTTGGTTTTTTTTTACAGACGCCTTTTGAAATCAGTATGTTATTTTGTCATTTCTTTGTAAAAGAATTACAGTACTGAATCTTTATCATATTGATCGTTTTGCAAGTTTTCGTCTGGGGTCCAAGATAATACACAGCATTGTTATTGCATTATTATTTTTCATTTGTATCCTATTGATTTGCTGCCAGTAACTTACAGGTCAATTTACAAAAAGATGGGGTATGATTTATTTTTTTTCTAAGAGATTATGCCACAATGGGAATGCTTTTATGAGGCTGTCAGATCTCTGGGTTTGTTTTTTCCTCTCTCAGGAGTGCAGCACATTCATAGATTAGTGGTGCGGTTCCACCTGGATTTACACCCAGAGTATCCATGACTTTCATATAATTCATATAAGCAGCTATACACCAGCCTACACTTAAATTGGAATTTTACTCCCAGGACATGGTTCTTTTCTCACTTCTCCCTCTATAACTCAGGGATAATATACAAAGTCAGTCTAGTTGCACTGATATAAAAGAGATGGGAGAGGTGACTTTATATGTCTAATCACAACAAACTAGCAAAGTTTAACATCTCCAAATGACAGGTACTAAAAATACACATGAAATATTATTTTTGGGATCAGCCAGGCCAGTGTCGGCACTGACAAAACATTTATTTTCTGCATGGTTAGTAATGCCTTGCCCTGTCCCAAGGATCTGTAATACCTTTCCAAAATGTTAGTGTGGGACCAGTATTCAGCCCAGCTCAGAGCTCATGAGCATTATAGCCCTCTGAACCTGATCTGCCACTGGAGCAAGGCTGGAGAGTCCCTGAGTCCTAGGTTCTTCCTTTGTATCCGCACCATCAGGCCGCACATTTGCAAATTTTCTATATTTTCACTCAAATGCCTCTGAACAATGTACCGAGAACATTTGGGAAACTAAGGTTAGAAAAGTCTGCTGTTGCAATTACAGTTTACTACTAAGTAGTTCTTGTCCAGTTGCTACTAACTTTGTACTTGGAAGGTCCACTTTTGAAAGAAAATTAGAAACCTTAACCAAATTTTCCTTATTATTTATATTTACCGTCATTAGAATTTAGCTACCAGGCAAGCAAGGATTACAACAGTATGTAAAATTGCACAAGTGCACATATTCTTTTTATTCCTTCAATATAAATCTGATGCTACATAATTTACAAGGGGTTAGGTTTTTAATTATTCAATGCAAAAAGTATTAAATGTGGGAGGATGTAGATGTGCACCCTGATGTGTACTATTATTTTTCTTTGGAACTTATCCAGGTAAATCAAACCCACAATGATCAATGCAGGGACTTCCAGTTCATGTTCTGTCTACAGTGTTTTGACTTTCCCTGGCATCCTTTCCACAGGAGCAAGTTTGACAAGAGAATTTTTTTATAGTGCAGGATAGCCTTTTCTCCTAGTGAAAATGTCTAGTTTTGGAAATGGTCTAATGTTTCACAGTGGTTCATGGTGCAGAATTGGATGTTGAAGTTAAATCGTATTCTTACCAACATAGGTCACTCAAATAATCTTCCCAGTTTGAAAAGTTTTATTCTAGATTGCAGAACATTCTCTGAACTCAAAAAGTAAGACATGGTCTAAATCAATTTCACATTTATAATGTGTCCCACGAGAAGAAAGTAATGAAGTGGCTGAAGATGATGCCCAAATGTTGTAGGAATATTTCAACGAATGTTTTAGTTTGGTCTCTTTTCTTTCTTGCATATATTTTATTTCACATTTTGACACCATTTGGGTGCAACTCTATTAGACAGGAGAGGGGGTCAAATGAGATTTCCTGCTTAAAATGGAGGTCTAAAGTCTCAAAACGTGCTGTGTCTAGCTGTTAAGTGCAGGAGTTGTGCAACAGTTCATATATATATGTATTTAGACAAATATTTTCATATGTATTTATATTAACAATTGAGGAAAAAAATTGCCATATTCTGGAAACTGCTGGAAATTCTTAATCATTATTGAATGATATAGTGCTATTCATAGACACAGAAAGAAAAATCATTTTTTCTTCTTGATAGTATTCATGACTGTTTCAGATGAGCTTTTTTTTAAAATAATGAAAAAAGATGTCATGAAAAATGTTAAATTCCTTAACTTATTAATAAGAAATCTTTGGTTTTTTGCACATATTTTTGGTATATGAATATTAGATTCAGAACATATAAATCCTTGTTTCAAAATTTGTTCCTCTTTATAAGAATCAGAGGTTTCAAACTGGTGAAAATCTATTATTTCAGCATACCTCAGTCAACTCTTTGTTTTCTTTTTTCTGATAGTTTGCCACACATAAGGAGTTGAATGTTCTTCTTCAATGTTAAATATTGTTTTATAAATCAAATTCACTCTTTTCCACCAAACCTGACTTTGATATTATTTCAGAGTCCTGCAAAAGAAGAGCCTTGTATCTGTCAATAATTTATGAAAACAAAGAAGTTCATGCTTTTCTCATTCCAGTTGCAGGAATGGGAGATATAGCAAGAGTTTCTAAGTTTCAGTACTCAGACTTTTAGAAGCACTTTTTACAATAGTGAATATGGATATTTATTCTTTGTCTCAGATTTAGAAATTAAGTGAGACATTCCAGCTGCTATAATAAACATCAGCCAACACTTTTAGAAGCTGGGATATTTGAAAAGAATCCATGAGCAGAATGCTGAACTGAATTTATTACTGACATACTACCTGCAATCTATGAGCAAACACATGGAAAAAAATCAACATTCCTAACTTTGTGTTTTAAGTCTGGCAGTATAACCATGTTTATAATAAGCCTTGCTTCACTCTTTGATTGTGAAAAAGTGTCCCTTATCATAGATATTAAACTCTTCTTCTGGAAGTGCTATATTTAACATACTTTCAATAGTCTGGTATAGCCTTAGTCCTGGTCAATGTCAAATGAGTCAGCTCCTGTAAAGGTAGAGCGTATCCTTCCACAACCAGTGAGTCTCTGAAGGGTTACTGATACGCCGTCTGTTGACTTGGCTCTTAGAGTGTGAATAACTCATGGCAGGATCCCAAACGATGAATAAAGGTTCAAATCTGTATTGGGAATAAACAAATTTATATAGCTTTAGAGCAACTGTTTAATGTTATTACCCAATAATAATGCAGCTCTTGTGGAAATTTTTATATGTAAAGCCATCTTTACTTTTTGCTAAGTTACGACAGCACATTATAGCGCTTTGGCAAAAACTCCTTTTATACAGTGCTATTATGGAGGAACTGCCCAAGCAAATCAAGTGATCAGTTTGCACATCAGACCCTTAATCATATGAGTTTCGCTCTTGCATGCAGAAGTAAACACGATAGTCGTTCATATTATACTAACCTCCAATTTAAGCTCAGGCTGTGTTGCAGAACGAGCAAAATGTTTAGATCTTTGGTTTCTGAAGTGAACGCTTCTCAGCTCAGATTTTAGAGGATATCCGATGGCTAACCCTTTGTCAATACCCTCATTGTTTATTAGGTAGAGCCATTGTTTTTGTTTTGCGGACACAGAGATAACACTGCATAGATGTTATCAATGGTCCCTCAACTGTCAACTAAAATTTGACTCCTTCCCATGCACCATGGCCAAATCATATATCTATAAACTGGTTTTCTATTGTAGAGGAGCCAAGATTTCACTCCAGATCAAATCATGTAGATTACACGTCAACAGCCATAAAATTCAAGTAGGACTTGGAGACTCACTTACTGGATTACGCTGGCCTGTTCTAAGTCTTCATAAATTTTTATATGTCTTTTGATATTGTTAAGTCATTTCTATGGTGATAAATCATTGTGTGAAAATATAAATTGTAGAAAAAGGACCCAAAATGAAACTTTTAAATGAAACCTTGATTAAGAAGCAAGAGCTTCCTTAGAACAAAAATTCATTGTCGCAATCTAGAAGAGGCTGAAGTGATGAATAGATGCATTATTGTGGGTGGGATATCCTACTGTGATAATAAAAGCAACTTCTGTGTTTTCAGTTGTGTTTCTGTTCATACAGAAAATCTGTCATTCAGCAACATCAGGGCACTGGTAGATAGGGCATCCTCAGGCTATACAACTTTGCAGTGTAGCATGGCTATTTTTCCAAATAATTATCTCTTGGTACTTCATATTTGCAAATTTTTGTTCTTCCATGTTGATGCAGAATATATTTACAAAAGGTGTATGTGCTGTTTATATTGTTGCGTTGTTATTTTTTCCTTAACGAAATACAAACTATGTCAAAAGGCTACTTAGTATTTACATTGAAAGGGGAAAAGCAGGTGTCCTGATATCTTCTTGGGTTGATGAAAGCCTGTTAAAGATAGGCATTTTCCTACTGATTTCAGTAGTGTGGCCACGCAGCATGTTTCTGGAGAAAAGCTAAAATTTTAAGTGTATGTGATGATTTATTGTTCCTCAGACTTCTTTTCTGTACGTATCTCTAGCCCTGCAGTGAGGGGGGAGAAGTGAGCTATGCAGTTTCTCTTTTCTGTCATTATTAACCAAAACTGAAGGGGTTTTTGGTCAGGAAAAAATATTTTTAAATGAGATTAATAGAAATAATTTTTTTATTATTATTGTTTATGATATGATGATAGGGCTCACAGTCTTATTCCACTCTCTCTTTCTCATGATCTGTGATTCAGAAGCATGTCCTAGTACATCCTAGTCTCCCAGATTTTCTGCTCATGATAGGTTTTTTTTTTTTGCATATTGAATGTATCTGAATATCACAGCAGTGAATCTAGTTATCATGTTCTTCAGTTGTGGGCTTTTATTTTCTCTTTAGTAATACCTATTTTCTAGGGACTCTTAATTAGTTCTCTGGAAATGAAGCACACAGACACCATAACTACCTCCCTTTCCCCCATGACATCCATCAGCGTTATTAAACGACTCTAACAACACCACAGTTGCTGGAAATCCTTTTGAGATTTAACAAGTGACCATATGTTGCTCTCTCTTAGAAAAAGCAGAGGGGAGCAAAACACACCTGAAAACCTGTCACATGTGGGAAGAGCTGAGAGTTCACTACATTCCCTTTTTCATATCCTGTATCCGTGGGAGATCTTTTTGCAATGGTAGAGTTCGTTGGCTGCAGGCAAGGAAAAATACATACTCGGAAAAATTGGAATCCAGGCATATTTTCCATAGTGAAGGTATTCATTACTGGCAGCCCGGCTATTAGTAATTCCCATTTTCTCCCTGCAAACCTCCCTGGGTCCAGAACAGCAAACATCCATTTAGCTCATTATGTGTGAATTTGTGCTGGGAAGGAGAAGGTGTGGTGATGCACAGGCTATTTGCCTCCTCTGTGCCTGCTTTGCTCTCTGGATACTCTCTGAGAAGGAACCCTTCGGCCCCGAAAGGGCTAGAGAACTGATGAAAGACCACCGAATTATTTTTTTTTAAAGATATGGATCACTCATGTGTGTGCTTGCAATTTGTTGTGAATAATTTTCCCTGAGTTCCTAAGCTATTCCCTAATTCTTATTATTTGAATTCTTATTCTTTGAATTCTATGTGTTTCTATGAGTAAATATGCATTTTGACAATTAATGCAATTTAACAATTAGCATTTGTCTTTCCCATGGTTCTTCGTTTTTAATAAGGTCTGAACATATCAAGTCATTCTGGCATATTCCCTGAAGTATTTAACCACCTAAAGACGGACATAGGGATCTCATCATAGTTCAGAATGAGGCAACAATGCACATGTTTGATCACCGAAACACCATACCAAAGGACTTGTTGGGTTTTCTGTCTTTCAGTGACATCAAATCAGGACTTGGTGCCTTGCTGGATATGCATATACTTAACACAAGATATTTGGATGGATTCCAGGGCCACGTGGCGAGGTTATTTACCACGTGTTATACAGGTGGTGAGTCTAAATGATCTAATGATCTTATGCTCTGAAAATCTCTCACTCTACATAATACTCTTGACCTTTTCCTCTGTCACTCATTTATCTGCACTCAGAAAAGGCTGGCATGTGACTTATTTTATTGATGGCATGCTGTGTGTCCTAGGATCATCGTTAATGTGCTGTAATTCTTTATACATTCATCACAGCACTATTGGAGACCTCAATATTGGTCTTTATATGGTCATTGGAAGAGTTTTACACGGGTTATTATTACTGTTACGCTGTCTTGCACTATTCAGCAAGTGCTAGGCAGCAATTACAGGAAGGGTTACTTACCATCAAACCTGTACACAAGAAGTTGGTGAAATATGTTTCAGAGGTATAATTCACCCATCCACCAGAGCACAATAAAACACCATCTTTATTTCTGATTTTATTGCTTCTGTCTGCTCTCATCTGGTGCCTGAACATTTTATGTGTTCACACTGTTTTTTCTAACGCATAAAAAGAGCAGACAGGATTTTGCCCTTTATTTAAAACGTTTTGCCACATTTAGAGGTAAATAACAGCCCCTTTTCATGTTGTATATTTTCAGACTTATCAGAGAAAGAAATATTTTGATGCTGAGCATGCTCTACAGGATCCAATCCATGGTTTAATATGAATAGTCTCTTCCTAACATCTTGTTTTTGTTTTGCTCTTATGTGAACCTGTTCCTCTCTACTTCAAAAGCAACGTAAGTCTGTCAGAAGTAGAGTGAAGGAACTGAATTTCCTTACAGTAGGTTTCCATATTGAATCAGTCATCAGAGGTCCCTGTCTCCAAGAAAAATCTCCTCTTATGCTATTTCCTCCCCCTGCCTCCACATCACCTCACTTTGTCAACATCTGTAATTGCTGTGGAAGTGGATACGTGTGCCCTTGTTCCTCTAGTTGCCAGTTGTATTCCCAAGATAGTAGCAGCAGCCATTAGGTCTGGTCCACTAAACACATCCCGTTATTCCTCCATCTGTTACCCGGATTGCTGGGAGACTCCTGTTCCCCCTGGAAAGGTGGCAAAGATGGTGCCAACCAGCTCATGCCCTACCTGGATGGTTCCCAAAGTGCCCAAATGCGGCTCTCAGCCCGCAAACAGGAGTTGAGAGTTGGGCATCAAGCTTTAGATACCGTATCCTCTAGCTTAGTAAGATACAGCTCTGGGTGTTGGGCACCTGTGTTTCTGCATGCATATTAAAGGGAAAAGGGAGAGGAAAGGTCTGGCTTCCAGTCCCTTCGTAAATGGAGTTTAAATCACTTCAATTTGGGATTCTGTGAGCAGAGATGTCTCTTCAGAAACAAGCTGCCACTCTGAGTACCCAAACAGATCACGGGAACTACAATAAAAAGCAGTGTTCTACCAAAGCTAAAGGGAGAGGAATCTGTCAGGGAAAATGATGGAGGAAGAAGAGTGGCACTATAACAAGCAAAGGCATAAAAAAAAAAAAAGATTGAAAAGAAACTGGGAAAGACTTTAAGGGACATAATGCTGTTTAATGGTGCAGAAACAGAGAGACAAGTGAATTACAAGCCAGTGTGATTAGCGTTTTTTCAAGACAACTTGTAAAAGGTGACAAGCTGTAGATTAAATGCTTTGGTTCGCCTTTTTCTCACTCTGACTGGGTACTTATGTTATTCATTTAATGTAATAACCTGTACTTACAGTCACAGGTTGAAGAATATTTTTGGTGGCCTTAAAATAACAAAAAAAATATATGATTCTGGAATTTGAAGCATTCAGTTCTTTGCTGGCTAAAGGGTAAAATAAAGAAGTATAGCTGAATGAATTTTTTTCATGTCATGTAATAAATCAAGGCTCATGCACCACAGGAAGTCCAAAACAATTCCACTCATATAATTTCAGCCTATGTATCAATTCTAAAATGGTATTAAAATTTAAATCTTTACACCTAATTTTAATTCAGTGGAACTTATATGAGCCTCAGATTTCACATATTCCTATAATGGGAGATACGGAAATTATTTTCTTTGGGAGGTAGAAGCACCTAGAATGAGAAACAGTAGCAGTTTGGGGGTTTCTTTGTGCTTTCTTTCCTTCTTATTCCTCTCTATCCAATGTGGCAGAAATGCAATCTAAGCAAGCACCAGAAAGGTAACCTACATTAAGTTAAAAAGCAAGGAAAAAAAGTAAATCTCTCAGGCATTAGGGTAGCTGATAGCAGTAGAAAAACTGTGCCTGTGATACAAAGCCAAAAGATATCAAACAACCTAAGATATGCTTTCACAAATCAACAAAGTACACAAACTAGAAAAAAAAAAAAAAACAAACCACAACCCCCCCCCCCCCCCAAAAAAAAAAAAAGAAAAAAAAAATAAACCTCAAACCATTCCTCTGGACTGTGTCCCTAAGATGAAAAACTGTGAAAACCTGCAAGTGTAAAGTATGAGATGGTTGTCAGTGTAATGTCAGCTTCCAGCAGAACAGAAATAACTCAGAAGTCTTGGGATGAGTTCTCTACTGCCTTGCACATTGTACAGTCTTTTAATCAAAACACAGATTGAATAGCTTCCATCCAGCCCCAAAATACCATGTCAGACTATGCAGAAAGAGGACTACTGCAGAAACGGTACTTTACTAGTATTTCAGATCTAAAGAAATACCAGGGTTCAGCTTGAATCATGATCTTAGTTGCTTTCCTTTCCTTTTTCCTTTTGCATAAAATATATTTTGGCTTGTATTTTGCTTCAGCATGCTTCTGTAAGTCCTCAAATGATCCATTTTGGGGGCACTTACAGGATCTGACCTTTAGATATTGACAGAGGAAATGTATATGCATGTATTCTCTTTTTTTTTACATGTATCAATAATAATTGCAGCTTTTCCATTTCTTTTGTATATTGTTTATTTTTTACATATTTGTATGATTTCAAGCTATAGTTAGCCTTCCATAATTTATAATATTTATGTCAATTCTTTTAATCTAGGGATTTAACTGCTGCACTGCATATTGATAAACACATTATACCATTTAAACCAGTATACTGCAACGTCATCCATCAAAAAGGAAAAGTGCGCAACAGTCTATGATGTGAGGCTATTAATTTATCCACAGAGGCAAAACTACATGCACTGCTTCACTGGTAAGCCAGCTTCTGTCTCCTGTGGTCAGAAGTAATTCTTCTTCCGTATTAGCACTGTACTGGATCTTGTTTTTACAGATTTTGTCACTGGTGCAAGATTATATGTGGCAGGTTTGTAATGTGGAGTATCCTCTACTGAGGATTGCACAGCCACTGCCACAGTAATTTCAATTAGCACTCTGATTAAATGGAGAACTGAACTCCACTGGTAATAACCAGTGTCTCATTCATGTAATTGTTTTGTGGAATTTTTTCCTTAGGACTTGTTCAAGGAAGGGTATGAGATACACCTTTTATCTCTCTGTTTTTCTCTCTTTCTATGCTATACCCCATCGCAGGGAGGTTATTCACCTTTGCAAGCTGAACTAGTAGGTCTACACTTACTGAGAGGAATCCAACAGAGAAACGTTTAGTCTTCTGGGCCCCTAAAATAAACTTTTTACTCCTGTTTTTGGAGCAATACTTCTGAAAGCATTTTTATAAAATTTTCCTTTTAATTCTTGATCATGCTCAAACACATTAGATTTATACAGCTCTCGCTATTCCAAGATATACACAGCTCAGGTATGATGTTTTTGTGATAGAACATTTTCAGCTGAACCTTGTGCTGCTGCTCCCTGGCTGCATAGGAGCTGCCCTCAGCTGCTCCATGGCCACACAGCCACATTTGGACCTTGCTAACAAAACCTGAACTAATTTCACCAGCTTCAGTGGAAGGACTAAATTATTATCCAACATCTCTCTCTGCCCTGGAGCCCTGAGTGCTATCCCAAATAACTAATGTTTCAGTTGTCCTGGGATTTACACCTTGAGAATCAGAGAGGAGACACATCTTCCTGAGGATGCTGTGCAGCACTGAGCAGGCACTTGTTTATGGCAAAGGAAAACTGTGGTGTTAATAAGAAATGCCATAATTTGGGTTAAATATCTTATTTTTGAATGGCAAAATAGCCAACTCCATGACCCATGGGACTATGCTTCATAGTAGCTCCATATAAAGGTCTTCCATAAATTGAAATGCTGCACTGTTGTATATGAGCATTAACAAACACATTTGCATTTCAATACACTCCCCATTTGTTCTTCTAACCATAGCAAAATCCAAATCAATGGGTTTTGTTATAGACTGTTTTGTGTACGCATATATTTATTTTACATACTTACATAAAAATACATAGATAGCTCTGAATATAGTGCTGTTAAATAAGTCAAGATTTTGCAAGCTTTCAGAAAGCAGACTGGCCAAAGTAGAAACCTTGAGATTAACTATGTGAGTATCTACTTCAGATCAAACCAGCTTTTTCCTCTGGACACATATTTTCTCACACTGGAGATGCCTGGAAGCATAGCAGAAGTAAAATAATTGCATGTTAACAGTTACATTGCTCTTTTAAAAATTCCTTTAATCGTTTTCTCCTGAAGTTCAGGAGGACACAAAAGATCAACAAACAGAGCAGAATAAATGAGAACATGAAGACACAAAGTTTAGCTCTTTATGCCTGTTTACCAAGGATGCGAGCCAGCATTGCTGCCCTTGGAACAGCATCTTTGGACCTCTGCTGGCTTTGCAGCATCAAAACATTTTCTGCTTTTGTTTCCAGCCTTCGTAGCAAGTCCTGAGTTTTGCTTGGGGATTTCAGCTTTTAATGAAATAAAAATCAGAACGAAGTTCAGCTAAAGACTTTAAAACCTTTTCCTATTACAGCTGCAGTATTGACTTAGGTTAAACGGGGTAAAAGCTAAGCTCTAGCAGAGCCAGCCAAAACTTTCCTGTTGACTCCATTAGGTCAGTTTTCATGCAATGCCCCTAAATCTTAAGGAAAATGTTTCCCAGATGCTTAGTTTGAAATTGATTCATGATACAAAATATTCAGTCATGTAGTGCGTGATGCTGTTAATGCCATCTGTGATATCTTGCCTTTATATCATGCTAGGGCTGCACAATTACCAGTGAAGAAAACTGAATTGTGGATAACAATTACAGAGAATTAAAGTTACTCTGCTGACTTCCGTAGGATCAGGATTTCACCTAATATAATCTTATCAGCACTTATCTTATGGCCTGTGCATGGAGGATGTATAGAGTTTTAGTGTATACAGTTTTAGTGTACTTATATTTATTACATTATTTGGACAAAGATTTACCTTCCAATTGAGGTAAATAAGTTCTCAGTAGGCAGAAATCCCATTAACTTTAATTAAACCATACCGATTTTCACAGCCTGGCCACCTGGTTTATTGTGTGTGTTTATTGTATTATTATGCTTATTATCTGTTGACCAATTCAGTACCTGCACCACTCTGAGCACGTATGGATGGTTGGTCTGAAAAAACAATGAGGACAAAAAAATGTGCTTACTCCAAAGAAAGATCTAAAGGAATATCAATAAGCTACTTAAAATGTGAAAGGATAGGATCAAGAGAGATTGAATAACATCACTGGTCCTTGCTTCCTTCTGCTCAGTGACACAGGACAAGGACAGACCTTGCTTAGCATCAGCTGGAAGCAGCAGCAGAAGTTAAGGCAGCTTATGGAGCTACGGCACCTGGGAAGAGAAGGGGTGTGCTGGGTTTCTAGAGCTGTCAGAGAGGACAGCTGTTTCCTGGAAATGTGAAATAGTAATCAGTGACTAATTTGCTGATGTTGGTAAATATCTGTGGAGGGCACCAGGCCTATTTGTACAGGCAGTGAGCTCATGAACCCACGATGAGATACCTCCTAAAGGACATCTATAGCCCTGCTACATTCAGCCACATTGGCTTTACAACCTGAATCTTCATGCTGACAATATTTCCCTGATATAGGGACTGACAACTCCATGCTTTATAATTGATAAAATGCTTGTTCTCCACAGTAGGGACTGGCACAAACGTAGCAGTTAAGCCAAACAACAAAAGGAGAAAAAAAGCACCAACGTTCTTTTTTCTTACTGTGACCTTCAGAAGGTAGTCAGACAGAGTTTTCCCATTCAAAGTGTATTTAGGAAGGGACAAGGTATTTTAGTCTTCTGTGAGTAACACGAGCAGGTCAGTCAGCTTTGATGTACTGCTCAGTGAGGTGGAAAGATGTATGTACTACATACATCACTGTGCTCTCGGGCTGGCATTAGCGCTGCCTGCACTCCAGCCTCCACTGGTGAAGCTCTGGTTTTGTTTCCCTCACTCCAGAGGAAAAGAGGGGGGGGCACTTTTTGGGTTTTTTTTCTGATTAAGCCCTATTGATGACAAAAAGTATCATTTCAACCATGGACCTATGGTGGGATGCAGATGTTACAGGCCTCTGAGCTTAAGGGAACCCATTTCTGCAGGCCACGAAGACCTGGGATTTGGGCACAGGCACCCATGGGACGATGTCAGACGAAAATGCTCCAAGGGCATCTCTGTTTCCTTCTTCTCCCCACACTGCTCCTTGGAGGTGAAGGTACTTGGCCTCACTAAGTGTTTGCTAAGTGAAGCTGTGTTGTATTTCTAGTAGTAGAGCTGCAGTTATGGAACTTTATTTTCTAAAAGAAGGCATACACTTCCATCCAGAGAAAAACAAAGAAAAAGAGAGAGCAAGAGAAAACGTTCAAAAATAAAAGGCAGTGTTCATATGCTAGTGTGGCAAACAAAAAAGTAAGTAAGTGAACAAAATACTAACAGAGAGAGAAGAGAGGAAGGTCACTGTCCTGAGGGACAGCAATGCCAGATGGCTGCAAGCACAAATTAAGAATTCTGCAGATAGGAATTTTACTCTCACCCTTTGATTTTTTTAGCATAATTTGCACTGCAGTTTATTTTCATGGCTATTGGGAGATTGGTAGAGGGCCAGATTGCTCTAAAGGGAAAATATTTTAATGTGTATATACAGTGGGGGTATTCAGAGACACTGTTAACATTAAACCTACTCAGATCAGTTATGTCTACCAGGTTGACAACAATAAAAAAGCCACCTGAGGGTCTCTCACCGCTGATATGCAACCCCCCTCTCCTTTTCCTTGTATAATTACAAACCACGTGTTGTCTTCCACATGTGGATTGGACACTTCTTATGCTTTGATTTAATTATGCTTCTGTGATGAACAAAAATTTTCAATGGCAAAGTGAGAACCCTTTGGCTTTGAATGGGAAGAGGAAGAGATATTTCTTAATAACTGCGACCAGCTGTTTCAGAAATAAAACAAATACAGACTGTTCAGTCATTCCTGGCAAACATAAAAAAAAGCATGACCTTAATTGTGGCTAACAGGGAATATGCATAGATGTACATTTGAAACATCTGCATTTCAAGCACCAGAGAATATTTTTTCCTCTCTACAAAAAAGCTAATGTGGCATAAAAAATAGTTAGGTAAACTGTTATTCAGGTCCACGTTAATTATATATAATTGAACAACCAGTGTTCTGGATTTTGTTTCACTTCACAACCTTTCGAGTTTTTTTTCTGCTGTATTGCATTTATTTTCTGGACATACACAATTTTGCTTTCACATGAGTTAAACATAATAAAAGAAAACTTACAGTAGAACAGCAGGAAACAAATATGACGGTCTATGAGAAATGACACTCACACATTTTTCATTTATCCTTGAAAAATTAGATGAGCTTCAGACTTCTGGATTTATCTATGGTGGTTTGCGCTAATGTGTTAGGGCATTTCCAGAATACCCCAAGGAAACAAATTCCCTGTTTTGTCTCCTATTCGTGATAGGGGCAAGAACAAGTGGAAATATCAGACTTAATTGCTGAATGAGCTGATAAACCTGTAGGAGTAAGATGTTTTCTGCTGCATCATTTGTCATAAACAAAATTATTAAGATTAGAAAAAAAAACTTTGTGGCCTTTGCTAGAAATGGGATAGACACAGTAATCTTATAACAGTTCTTCCTTCAGTCTTTCTAATCTCTGAAGACAACTAAATTAACACAGAAATCAAAGAGGTCTCACACACCCTACAGCCAACTGTTCCCAAAACTATGAAAACCCTTATTGATTCAATTTATTTGCAACTCTGTCCTGAAGCAGAAAAAGTGACTCTGCACTTATTTATTTAGTAATTTTACCCTTTGACTGAGGCTTGCTTTTATCTTTCATGGTCCCATTGCAGAGCAATGGAGATCAGTAACAAGGCTTACTTTAGTCTCGGTGCATATTTTATCTGTTTATGCAGAAGCATTGTATTTGGGCTCACTCACTTTGCTGAGAATAAGAAATAAAGCTGACACACTGAGAGGGAAAAATGCCACTTACTCTTTTTCACAGGTGCTCTACAAATGGTCCCTATTCGACATAACACATAGACCTGTCATTCACAGAAGAACAAAACCCAATCGCTGTGAAGCAGAGAAAGTCAGCGGGGTTTTATTCAGGATGCTGCTAAAACACAAAGACAGACTGTTCTCAATACCCTTTTCCAATAAATGAATGAGTGATGGAGAATACTAGAAAAAAGATAAACAGGTAGAGGTTCCCAAATGCACCCAAGTTAGGAAACTGGACCGTGCAGTGAGTGTGGTCTGTGCTTGGATAAAATTCAGTCTTCGCAGGGGTCCAGAAAGAGCCTGAGCCCTTGGAAGACATGTTGAGGCTGGTAACACGTGTGATACTCCATCCCCTCTCTTAATCACGATCATACTATGCAGAGTCTCCTTCATTCAAAACAAGGGGACAGCAAAAGGATCACTAGGCGTTACCTCTTCCATGGTGCTCGCTCACCTGTGGCAGTTTTCAAATGTTTCCCCAATGAGGCCAGTGTGTGAATACAGTTTTGGCACAAGGCTGAAGGCTCCTCCCTGGGTGGGACTGACCCTGCTGTAATGCAGTGATCGAGCCCGCGAGGTCCCACGGCTCATAAACTAACATTTCTGGAATCAAAAATCTCCAAAGTGTTTCTAACAACATACTCCATCACTTCTTGTCACTTTTTATTCAGTGCAAGTAAGACAATCTCCGAGATGGACAATGAAAAGCAATACATAAAGGCTACGACAAATGATCGTAAACGACCCTGCTGAGAAACTAGATCATATGTAATTTAATAGAGGTAGAAAGTAATTTTAAACACATTAAATATAACAGCACAAAGCAAACAGCCAAAGCAGAGCCTTATGTCACTGTGATATTGAGAATGAAAGATCACACACTTAAAAGAAAAAAAAAAAAACGGGAGGAGGGATTGGTAAGTATGTTGTTAACCCTATTTAAAATTACACTAAAAAGAAAAAATTTGTAATTATTTGGCACATATTTGAGTAGACTAAGTCACAGATATCTGAAAAATATTTACAAAGTTTAAGTGCTCGACCAACAGAAAGACACATCTTTATACGTAAGTGTCATGCTAGGCATCCAGAACTGAAGCACTAAAGTCATCCATCACTATCAGGAGTCCTGTATTCATCCTGTTTTAGAGCGTACACCAATAATTCAGATTGAGATTAAAGACATCATTTAATAATGGAAGAAGAATGGGAGCTATTACCTATATTAAATATTGTCGGAGTAAACACCAGAGTGTGCTGGCTATTTTATCTCCTTTAAGAGTTGAAAAGATACATGTGCACATTCTTAGAGTGGTGTTCCCACAGAACATGTGTGGGAATTTTTTTATTGCACTTTTTCAGCAATGTCAGAAAATTTTTCATGCAAATGAAGTTAGCATGCTTCCATATGCTAGACTGTTATTGTTATTTTAATTATGAAGAAAAAAATGAAGGAGACACTGATAGTGGTATTTTATGCAGCAACGGCACATTTAAGGCTACCTGTTAAGTACCATATATGTAGTTGAAGACATTAAGGTGTAATGCCACAGGTGCTGCTCTGCAAGATATTTTTCAGAGGGAGCCTTGCATCAGACTTGAAAACCCACAAGAGCATATGTCCTGCTGCCTTTGGCTGCCGCAGAGCACAGCTGAGCGTGAAGGACTCTGCCAGCATCTCTGTATTACCGCACACACCTGTGGGATGGAGGAGCCCATTTCCCTGCAGATTCCTTCTCCCTGAATGCCACAACCTTATTCCTGTGCACAACAGAGACCATGCTTTTACTGGTGCTCCAGATGGACCCTACATGCAAGGAGGAGCTGTAGTTTTCCTCCATTGCTGGTATTGCAGCAAATCTTACAGCAGCTAAAGAAATTCAGTAAGAAAGATTTCCCTATTTTCCTTAATTGTCTCTGATTTTCAGGCAGTCTCTTCTACTGTTTTTCATCCCCTAGAATGTGTTTTTCTTCATTTGACCATGAAATGCATATTTTCTATTTCTGTATTCCTTTGAAGGAAATCTTGGCATTAATCCAACCTGTGTAACTTATGATTTCCATTTCCATGCAACAGAAAAATTACTCCCTTTTTTTTTTTCCTCCATTTTTCCCTACCATTTAGTCACTTCCAGATCACCCTGTTCCTCTGAATTGTGCCGTGACACTTTCAATCCACCAAGACAGATGCTTTTAAAACCTTGAAGAATCAGATCTCTTCCCATTAGGGCAATTTCTGCTTCAGTTAACCAAGCTGCTCTTTCCATGTTTTTCCCCACTTAAGTGTCTGCCAAGTGCTAGCAACCTACATTTAATTTAATTTTTAAAATCTGCAAAATATTCAGCATGTATAGAAAACTAAAGAGAAATTCAGAGCTTATAGTCTTTGTATAAGTGGAACTATGCAACAACACTGAGAAACATTATTTAAAAGTGATGAGATAAATTGTAATTCCCACAGTTTCACAGTTTAAGATGTCTGTTTTAGTCCAGAATTGCACCCACCAAAGACTACAGAACAAGAGTACTTTCTTTTCTTACTGGGATTTGTTGTTCCCACCACATATGCTGTTTGGGACTGACAAACTTTTAAAATTTTTGCAAGTTTCTAGACAAAAGCAAAAAATCTGAATCTGTTGTTTGCAGCTCAAGCCCATCTCTACTGCAAACATTGCTATGATGTTAACGAATATCACTAAGAAAGCACGAGAGAGAATATTTAAAGTTACATTATGTACGTTATGGTATCTAATGTTTTCCTATGTGTGAACGTCTCTCTTAAGCAAGTGGCAGCCTGAAGAAAGCTTTTCTGAATTTTGAGCTGGCATGCTATAATCAGTCTATCAGTTTTTCTCACAAAGTCACATTGAATTTGTTGTTCCAATACATTGAGAAGTGCGAGACTTATGAGTCAGTGTGAGACGGCGTGCCAGAGAAAAAGTTCAGAATAACTCAGATGGAACAGTTTTAAGAGGGCCTGTTATTTCCAACACCTAAAAAGATCAGATGTTTACTGCTTGAAATAAGCATTTGAATTTCGTATGAGACAGTGGAATGGGTTGCATTTAATTTATCTCAGTGTCCAGAGATGATAAAATTCAAAAGTAGTTTAAAAAACTTGCGTGAATGTGTAAATAAAACTTAGAGCTTGCTCGCCTCCTCCAGCTAAAAATACACTATTAATAATGAAAAAGAATTTTGATCTTTACTGTTTTAACAAATTCTCTAGAAATTAAAACAAACAATGAGAAGTTCTGGAGATCTGCAGAGCATTTTTCCCTCCTGCTTGGAGCACTATGGTGGAAAAAATAAAAAAAAAAATGTGGAGTTACGTTTAGCATAAAAAAGGTTTACATAGCTACAAAAAAAAAAAAACCCTTAAGATTTTTTCCCTCAAAATCTTTCCTTCTTCTAATCTTTCCAGGACAACAAAATAGAGTTCAGCAGCACCATTTTCAACAGAAAATAATATCAGCACCCTCTTTAAGACAGAAACCCACGAGAAGGCTAGCCACTACTGAAGGACAAATGAGGAAAAAGAAGCATAGTTTTCCTTTTACTGGAATTTGTTCAAAAGGCAGCTGACCTTGTCGTATTGTCTCTCACACAGTTCTTACAATGGTATTAAATGTAATCACCAGAACCACTTGTGGTTTCCTTAATATTTCTTTGACAGGGAGCTGCGTTAAGCAGAGCCACGCGGGCAGCGAGCGGTGCTGCTGGTGGGCTGGTGACTTGCTCTGTGTTCCTTCGGCGGGGTTAAGACACTGGCCATAAGCGTTAAATATTCATTTTAGGTCTAAAAAACCACAGTGACTGATACCAGTATGCATTATGCAAAATAACCACAATATCTGCAGGCTTCAAAACAAAGATAAACAATGTTGTTTTCCTTTACTTTTTTATACAGTTATATATACAGAAGATTAATAATGCCTGCTGGCATTTTCTTCCTTAAAACTCCAGGCTAATATTATGCTACTAACTAGATTTCAAAAGCGGGAGGAGATGAAAGCGATAAACTAGAAATGATGCCTGATCTTTGCATATTTAGCTTTCCATTACAAAAATCCCTGTATTTATCCACGTGGCCTTCTACTTGTATTATCTTGTGTTTTATCTCACTATAATCTCATTATCACAACCTAGATCGAACCTGTTCTGCTTTTCACACTAAAACCTGCTGTCATCTTTTCTCGTGACATTAGCATGGGACATATTTTTATCAAATAGATAATGGCAAAACAAATTGCACCCTGTTCTTTCTGCAATAAATAGTATGATCTAAAGTTCATAATTTTGAGAGCTGAAGCTGTGAAAGAAAATTATACAATCCATGAGTAACTTTCCAATTGATGAATACCGAATCAGAGGTTAGTTGCAGCTCCAAAATCCATGAGTGTTCAGAATTCAGGATCAATAAATAGCTCTGTTCTTTAAGAAAATCTGTTTTGTCAGTCCTTCTATTTTTGTGGGCCAAAAATACACCTAATGAAGGACAAAAACCAGACCATACATTGGGTATGAGCCACTACATAGGCACTTATATAAAAGGCCAAATTTGAATATTCTTGATAACCGTTTGTCTCTCTCTCTTTTTCTTTTTTTTTTTTTTTAATATAACTTGGCAGTTCTGAATAGTTACCTATGTAGCACAGGTTCAGTCTGCTTTCTGTGATTTTCATTTCTATGGAATCTGATTACTGTTGTTATGGGAAAATCACATTAATGCAGGCGAATGAGAAACAAAAAAATCTCTTTGCCAATGTAAAGTTCATTTGCTTATTAAATATTATTTCAATTTCTAGAGTTTTATAAGTAACAGATAACTATT
This sequence comes from Pterocles gutturalis, assembly GCF_000699245.1. Taxonomy (NCBI): domain Eukaryota; kingdom Metazoa; phylum Chordata; class Aves; order Pterocliformes; family Pteroclidae; genus Pterocles; species Pterocles gutturalis. The sequence goes on along the minus strand of NW_010110394.1, from coordinate 84,279 downwards.
GCATTAGATATTCAGCATAATCCCAGCAGGATTGCTCTTAGCTATCCTCAGGAGCTGTAAAAGACCCTGAATTTCCCCAATGTGCAGACTTATCCTAACCAATTGCTTATCCAAGCAACTGACTGCTAATTTCTTTGCTCTTTATCAGAACTAAAAATGGACTTGTTCTTTTTCAAGTCTTCACCTGTAGAAAATGTATATTGTTGTAAAATGTCACTAAAACAGAAATTACCACTTCAGCTTTCTTTGCCCTTTCCAAGCACACAAGGAAATAGCAATCCCTCCGAAAGG
>NW_010110394.1:32932-83974 GCF_000699245.1 Pterocles gutturalis | reverse complement strand
ATTCCTGCTTTTGGTTGGTCTTGGATGAACCTATGTATCAATTTAGGTCTTCCTCATACATCTGCTTTTTTTCAGTGGAATCACAGCAAAGTGAAGTCAGAGTAAAGCAAAGGAGAGTCAAATCCCGGCTGTATGATCGTGAAAACTGTTCACATCATAGGGAATTGCCTTTACCATCTGATGCAAAATCAGATGTGATTCACAGGACATTTAAAGGTTGCTGAATCAATTTACATATGTCCAGACAATCATTCAACATGTTCAAAGCCAAAACTGTAAGCTTTGTGTACTTGTACAAAACACTATTGGGCTAGAAAGGGCTATCCTAGATTTATTTGGATGCACCTCATCGCATCTCCTTTAATTCTTTTTTTTTTTTTTTCTTCCCCCTGATAGAAAATGTTATCTGCAATGAGTTATGGCATTTTACTCGGAGAAGCCCCAGGAACTGTACAGGCTATGTTCAGTCTGGAAGTGTGTGACTTGGTTGCATTGCCCATACTTGCCCAATGGCAAGAAGTTTGTATACTCTCCCAGAAGTACTGGCCTTACTGGACATCACCTGTTCATCTGCAGTTATGCTGATACATCTCACAACCCTGGGCTAACTGCCCTTGTGTTAGTATTTTATGCATACCTCATCCAGAAAATCCCAAATAGAAAGATGCTAACCTAAGCTGATGTGGAAGGAGAGGAAAAGATGTTTTCATCATGATTTTCAGGCATGAATGATGTAAAACCTGGTAGCCACAGTGACTAAAATAATGGTTGCAAATAGGCACACCTACGCAGGAGAAACTGTGCTTGCTTTACACAAGCAATCTCACAACTGCTACATTTTTAGTAAAAGCCATTGGACAATATCCTGGATATTTGGTTTTAGCCTTGCTGTGACTCGTACGTGCCACTTTCTAACTTGCCAGCAACACTGTGATGTGCTTTTAGGACTGAAGACTTCCCTCAATACGTAATATAAGCCAGCCAGGTACCTGCTCAAAGCCTGCTGAAGTCAATGAAAAACTATAACTCTTATTAATTTCAAACAGAGCAGAATGAACCACAGTATCCCTGGCCACCTTCATGTCACACCCTGTGGCCCCTCCAGAGAGAGGTGTGGGATGCTTCCCCTAGCAACTTTATCTCAGCTAACCTGAGCTGCTGCTCCTATCAGCCCAAATAGGATTCTGGTTTGGCTCATGACCTTTCCAATATTCCAGAATGAGGACAGATACGCTCAGGGCTAAACAAAGGTCTCTGGGAAGGCAAAGTATTTATTTCATTACAACAAGGTAAATTAAATATATATTTATTTTTTATCTTTATAGCTTATGTTTTCTTCTGCTGCTTACTTGGATTTTTGTTTTTCGACTTTTGCCAGTCTTGGCACATTTAACTTTCAATATTTTCGTCTGCCTTTTCCAGGCTGCTTCTGGTTCAGCTCACTTAACAGTTGTTAGTTTTAGCATGATCTTTTTTACTTTAGATTGCATCCCTTTCCTTTTACCATCATTCCTAATTGCTACACGGAGGTGAATTCCCATCTGTAAACACGCAGGGATTTGTCACCCTGGCCAAGAGAAGCAGTCACCTGGACATACATTTCAAAGTGTCAGCTGATATTTTATAAATCTTTGTTTTCACAAAGCTCACAGATCACTTGCAGTACAACATTTGGGGACCTGAAAGCCTGTTTGAATAATCATTGCTCATGCACATGGTTACTGGAAAATCATTCATGAATATTGAATCCAATTATTATGAACAGGTGCAACCAAGTAGCTACATTTCATGCTCACTGAGATATCACAAACACTTAAATTTGATAAAGTTAATACACAAATATACACTCTGGTACACAACAATAACTTCATGTACATTCATGAGAATGCAAATATGATGATCGTGATTCTCAGTTTTGAGGTTGTGATCAAGATTAATTTTCAGTAATTTCAAACAATTATTTCACCTCATTTCTTAATTCTTTCTACAGCTGGGAACCCAATAAGGGAAGAAAGAACAGAATTTGTTGTAACCCCTTTCTTGCTAAAAACTGAGGCTCATTCAGGTCACTGAAAGAAAGGAAGAGACTGGTTTCTACTAAAAATCTTTCAGAGCTGTACTGTGCTGAAATTACCAATAGAGAAACAGCATTTGAGTGGGGCCATGTCACAGGCTCCCTCTAGATTTGGACCAAAAGTCAATCATGGGCACAAACTTGACCATGTACGTGTCCGGCTATACAACCTTTACTAACAATTATGTTTTAGAGAATACAGAAACAGATAGCAGCTTCTGGGTGGCAAAAGCCAGCCTGTAGGACCCTGGTACCACCAGTGTCAAGCTGGACCCACCAGGAACTTCTCAAGATCCAGCTTAAAATATCTTCCATCATTGCAGAAATTAAAAGGCTAGTCTAGAGATATTAGCAAACTGCTTTTCTAATTTTTTCCCCAAACTGTATTTCCTTTCCCAGCTTGCCTTTTATCTTTCATAATTCTTCCTACAACATATGTACTTTAAAGGATGCATATCCCTTTTTAGACTTTCTCTACCAAATAAATTTCTGAGTATCTTTCAGAATGATAGACTTTCTTTTCTACCATTTCTCTGCAAATGTTTTTGTTTGGATTCCTCTTTCCTGAACAAGGATGACCTGAACTCTGCACAGACTCAACCAGAGTGTTGTTCAGCACCATTACCACTTTTTGCTTTGGAAGCACAGAGAGTTGCCGCCACTGCTCTGCAGTGATTGCACATTGCATTCACAAGGGAAAGATGTCTTTCTGAAAATTGGTCTCATTTTCTTGCTTCATAATTCCCACTAAAATTATTTTGACCAAAAATAAGACTGTTGAGCATCACTGAGCAGAAAAGGAAATGTTGAGCAATCTGGTAACCTTATAGAAATTGTTGTTGCTGACCTGAGCCCTGGGGTGAAAGTTGTAATTATAACAACAACAATAATAGCGGTACTAATAATATTAGAAAATGCTTCTTCCTATGTTTGGGAAAAATTTTTATAGTGAATCTCTAAGCTACATCCTCAATACTCACTTGGTTTCTACATATAATAATTCCTTATACATTCCTCACAAAGCATCTTCTATCAGCCCAATATTCTGTCTGTTGGGCAATATTCTCCCTTATTGTTTCCAAGGTGATAGAGCAGAACTCAGCAATTGGCCTTCACTGAGATCCACTCACAATGTCTCTCACTCTTTTCTTTTTTTTTTTTTACCAACAAGGAGAAAGACAAAAATAAATAAATAAATAAAAGAGTGTTTTATGACCCATGCAAGGATGGAAAGTTGGTTCAAGTGATGTATTTTGGATTAGCTCTGGTTACATAAAACCAAAGTCAACTAGGATTTCTTTTTTTAAAAAAAAACTTACTTAAACAGTTAGACTAAGGTCTTGCCATCAAGGTTTTAGCTTTGGCAGTTCTCTAAGCAATGTAGAAATGCAGACTATGAGTAATTGTTATAGACTGCACAGAAGAGAACTCTGGAGTTTGGATTCATTGCCCCATCCAAATCCACACCCACATCCATTTTGCAGTTGACTTAGGCAAGGACAGGAATTCACTTTAGCCTGTCAATATGTCTAGTTACTGGGAGGGTGACTAGGACTACCACCATTTGCCTTTCTAATATTTAGCGGGCATCTGCTGGACAGCTGTAAGATCACACTTTTTAAATTAAACTTTGTGGAATTGCTTAGAAGGTGCTGTTTCTTATTTTACATTTTACCATCTCTCCTAGAGAACATAATGCTATTACCCATATGTCATCTGCTTATTGTTCTGGAATACTGCAGACCAAAGGGCTGACTCCCCACCATGGTACTTCATATTCATGTTGCTGCATTATGTTACATCCATTTCAAATTTGAGTACTATAGTGGTGAATGAAACTATCCATACATTACTGCAGCCTTCAGCACATCTTTTCTATCAATAAAGAGAAGCCAAGTCGCAGATGGTTTTTACACCGTTATAATTAATAATCATGGTACCATGTTAGTGTCATCTTAACGTAATAAAAGTGAATCTATAAATTGTATTCAGCATTTTTACAGCACCTACGATGACTGCTTTTTGCAGCAGAAAGGTACATCACTGACAGTAACTCTTTTTGAACTGCACTCACAAAGAATAATTTCAATTTACTGTTGGTTTTCTTGAATATCATTTATGAAGTGGAATAGTTATCTTTTTTATATATCACTTTTAGATTGATCCTTTACAGAGTTAGATTACTTTTATTTTTTTAATTCTGAATTTTTTTTCTCAGTTTTCAAAGCATATCTAGTGTGGTTAGGGTGATGCATTACATCACTCTTGAGCTGGCCTAAGCTTTGGACAGCCTGAAGCAAACAGCACTCCCAAAACTCAACACTGTATTATCTTTGGGGGCAGACCAAGCCTTGTTTAATACAAAAATATCATCTGTCCTTTGCACCTACTTTTAGGACGACTTCTGCAGAACAATGGAGAAGTACCCAACATAGGTGTTGGCAAAGTGTACCATTGTATGTGCAGGCATTTACTTTAGTGTTTTGTGATGCTTCCATTTTTTTCTCCAGGCTGAAAAGGCATGGACATATTTCAAATGGAACACATGCTTTGTCATTTTTCTGAATCAGGGCAAGATTGTACCAAGGGTAGATGCAATTCCCTTTCAATTTGGGTTTGACTCTTCCCACTCTTGCTCCCACTCATAGGAACAAGTCCTGCCAAGATGTTTATGTAAATCGTAATTTCTTTTTTCCCAGTAGGTGGACTACTTCCTATTAAGCATAAAAGGAATGTGGCTTCATACGCAAAAGCTGTAATTTACTTGATGTCACCCACTATCCTAAATCAGAGTTGTTGCTAGCAATAAAATGCAGCCACGAGAAGCAACAAAAAATACAAAGCCATACCATTGGGTCTGCCTAGCCCAGTAACAAGTCTCTCTCAGTGGCCCATACAAAAAGTCTGTAGAGTTGAAGACTGCAACAACCTTAATGTGAGGACTGGTCCAATCTCTCCCACACTACAGTCCTCTTTTTAGTTGAAATTTGCTGGGTCATAGCAGAGATTCCTATTTAGTAAATATTGGTTTTTATTTTTTTTTCTTCTCATGAATGTCTGATTGATTGCTCTTTGAACTCATGTCAGCCTCCAGCACCAGCAGCAGCCTGTGGTGGCATGTTCAGTGGGTTAAGTACCTCTCATTTTTCAAACTGTCACATGGTAATTTCACCTGGCGACCCTTAGCCCTTGAACTGTGGTAAATAGTGAGCCATTGTTCCTAGAGATGTTTCTAGTCAAGAGCTGTGGTCCATATAGTTTTCCTGTTTTTTTTATTCCAATCAACCTTGTCCTCAATATTTGTATCTATTTTAATTTTACTATATAGAACGCACCAGCTAGACTTCCAATGCCACTATGGACATACATGGAACATACTGAGTTAGTTCTGGGTTTTTTCAAGATATTTTAAGTCATTTGTTTATTATTCTGATCCAGAAACACATATTAGAAAAATACAATGTACTTTTGGTTTTGAGCTCTTTTGACAATAAGGTCCTTTACAAACTGTTCTGTTCTGGAGGGCATGTTTGCAAATTCGGTTATGCAGTCAAGTTCATCGACAGAGTAATCCTAAGTGACTGTGAAAACTTGGCATCTGCCTTGATCCAGCAATATTTTTCAGATATCACACTGATTGGTTTTATAGTCTGTTATAACAGAAGCTTAAGCTGAGCTTTTCGCAGACTCAGTAATGCTTATGGTGAATATCCCCAATGACTTCTCAAGAGCATCCTATCAAGTTCAGTTGATAAAGATGAGATTAACCTATTATGGATGTCATTTTTCTAAAACACCAAGATTTTCATTTGTCAGTTATCCCTGGTGAGAAGCAGGTTTGACCTTTAAGACAGGAAGATGTAAGATGTTGTCAAAATGGATTGGAAACTCAAATAAAATAGGTGTGATAATGCACCACTAAGACTGTAGAGTGAGACTTCACTGATCCTTATGGCTCCCCAGAAGATCCTTTTCTCCTAGAAACATCAGTGGCAAATACTACCAAACACCTGCTTTATTTCAATATATCTTGGTGAGTTTTAACAAGAGCTTCATGGGCTGAGATAATAACAAATTAATAACTAAAATGCAATAAAACTGAAAATAACAATTAATAATAGTAATAATATACAAAAGTGATAGTGCAACTGTTCACCACCTGATAATCAGGGCACAGCCCATTCCCAGCTACAATCCCAGAGCAGAGAAAGTCCCAAAACCCCAATCCTAGAAAAGAGAGAAGAGCCTGAGACTCCAAAGAAGAAACATTCCAGACAGATCCTCATCTATATGCTGGGCATGACATGCATGATACAGAATATACTGTTGGCCAATTTAAGCCTCAGCCCTAAAGCTGAATTCTAAGCCAGCAACTGTGGGCCATGCTCTGGCTATACTCCCTCCTGACCATTTGCCAATCTGGGCCTCAATCCTAAACCTAAGGTCAAATCCTAAATCAGCAGTTGTGGGCTGTGCTCCCTGCTGGCTTCTTGTGCACCTGCACACTAGCAAAGTGTGGGAAGTTGAAACATCCTTGGCTTAATGTAAACATTGCTTGGCAGCAACTCAGAACATCTGCACTTTATCAACGTTCTTCCTGGCACAGATACAAAACGTAGTGTCCTACGAGCTACTATGAACAAAGTTAACTCTGTCTCAACTGAAAACAGAACACAACCAGAGCAAGTGACTGCATGAAGTATTTTTTGAAGTATTCATTCTCAATTTCCACATCTAGGTATTTAGTATTTTAACAGTCTTAGAAAGGAATTCTGGAGCTGGAAATAACAACGCCACCATCTAAAGGGCCAGTCCATGCCGTAGTGAGAAAGTTCAAGGTAGAATTATGGTCAGGGAAGTACAGAGATCTGCAGCAAAAGACAACATAGAGACATATTTTCATCCCTAGCGTCCCCCTCAGGCAAAGTTCTGCACAGCTGAAAATCTGCCTTCATGTTGTTAATTTTTTTTTAAACAGGTTTGGTAGTAACCATGTCCTGCAATATGGTAAAATAAGGCTCTGCTTTTTCATTTCCAATATTGGGTTGTGTTTCTTATTTGATTCCTCAAAGAAAACACTGCTCTGAGATAACATATATTTTTTCCTTCAGGTGTTACACAATGAAAATCAGCAATTTAAAAAAACCCACAAAATTAAACTTAGCTCTTCTTCGATGGGATTCTCATTTTGCTGGGCGTGTAAATCCTACTGAAAATCAGTTAGAGTCAAACCTTACTTTTGCTCATCTTCTTGAAAGAAACTGAAAAACTCTGCTTGCTACAGATATTGCAGAGTTAAATTCATCCTCAGGTTTCTGTGGATATATAATCCATTTCTCCTTGAATTTCTTTGGCCAGATTGAGTTTCTCTTTTTTATACAGCACTCCGTATTACCTCATTATGTGGTACCTGATAAGTGTATGTATTTTAAAACTGTCTTACAGAGTATTTCTATTAAAATAGCTATAAGAGATTGAAATACCACTGCTAAGCTGTTGTTTATTAATATCATCTATCATGACTGAATGGAACCATGTAAGGCCTGGCATTGCCTATCTGAGTAATTGCATCCATCTTCTAATTTGCTGAATGATTATTTACTGTTTCCCACTTTGGATGATCAAGCCTTTTATTGATTAGGCTCATAAAGAACTGGTTCAAAATCATACTGAAATTCAATGACAAATTTGAAAATTGAATGGCTGTCTTCCAAGCACCAACCATATCGCTTATCAGCAAGATCCTCATCTAATCAAGCAGTCCTCCAATGACAACCCTCACCCAGGAATAAAGTATGAGCCCCAGTCCTGGAGTGGGTCAACCCTCAGCCCAGGGCTGGTTATTCATTCCTGCAACTGAATACAAGAGACACAGGGATTGATTTTCACCAATACACATATTCATAGCTCCTGTGAAGGTCTGACTTACTGACAAATAATTTAAATTTCTGCCACTGATTATACAATCACAGAATCAGTTAGGTTGGAAAAGACCTTTAAAATCATTGAGTCCAAACTATTGTGCTTCCGTAGTGAACATTATATCACAAGAGTATACAATTGCTCCCCATCTCTGTGCCTGTCTGCCACTGCTCTTACACTGTGCCAAGCACAGAAGATGTAGGTTGAAGTTTTCTGAGCAGGAAATGCCCAAACAGAGGATTTGTCTTCCCAGAGAAATGTATTCATCCTCAGTCTATCACAGTGGTGAGGTGAAGATAATCACTGCAGCACCATTGCAAGGACTTAGAGGCATGCAACCTTTGCCTGTGCAAACTGCTCATATTTGCAAACAAAATCTGGCATCAGAGTTCACCATACTAGCTGGAGGAATAGCCTGCCCATTTAATATTTACCTGGATCCCTCTCAGGAACCACTGCAACAGCAGTGTCCTAGGTCCATGCTTCTTGACTTAGTGACAATTGCAGCTTTCTAAAAATAATTTAGAGTATAGCATTATTTTCCTTCCAAGGCTGTACCTCGAAAACATTTATTTTGTAGGAAGTAGTAGCACCAAACAAAAATCCTGACCCGACCACCACTGAAGTTAACGGGAAACCTATTATTAACACAAAGGAAAAAAATGCATCAAGGTTTTTTAAAGGCAAACATCTCAAAGCTTCATCCTTAAAAACTCTGCCTTCACTTATACCATTTCTTGTGAATGCTACAGCGATCCTCTACAAGCACATCCCTTCCCAATGCCTGCTAGAAAAGTTAAATGAAATATGGACTGTCATTCGAATAGAAGGCCCCAGATGCTGGGCTGCCCATCAGCAGTGCAGGATGGCTGCCAGGCCATCTGGCTCACGCCTGTCCCAGGGATGGCTCTGCAGCTCTTCCTCTGGCTCACACCGCAAAGCTCTCCTGCTACCAGGCAGGCCCACAGCCATCGCCTGATGGCATTCTTCCCCACACACGTCAGCACAGGACAGGTTAGAAACCATGCACAGAGTTGGAAGATCTCTCAAAGTTCAGTTAATACCCCAGGATTTCAGGATCCAGTGCAAGGGCTTTACACCCATTTGTACTTTCGGAATATATACATATATATACACACACACATAAATGAAAGAATGAGTGTGTATGCTGCCGATATCTTCAGCTCGCTCCTTGTGTTCCCAGCTGTCACCACAGACTGTAATTTCTGGTGCTTCCAATGGGCAGATCACAAATGCAGCACTGCTGTGCTCACCACTGTGCTCCCTTCCGCTGCCCAGCACTCGATCCTCGCTGTATTCACCCACCAGTCTATCGGTATTTTGCTACCAGCGCCTGCCCAGCCATGCTGATGTTAAAACTGACCAGAGTTTGACCATAGCTATATACCCGTTAAAAGAGTTAAAGAGTGTATGATTCATTTTTCCTTTTTATATGCGAAAGAGTATTCTGCTCTCTGTTAAATACAAGCCTTACGGTCATCACACTCCTTTCTCTCTATTACTCAATCAAAAAGATACACATTTATGATTGCATCTTTCAAAATAAGTTTCCTCTTTCAACTTATTCAGATTGCTCACCAAAAATCCCTCAACAGAAGGAATTTTAATTAGCTTACAACAGAGAATTTAGCTTTAGTTTTCCCAACAACAACTCACAGTTTCAGTAGAACATGTTCAGTCATTTTTCTTTTCAGTCCCTTGCTCATGACTTGCCTCTTCACTTTTTTATACTTGATTTTAGTATTTCAGATTTTAAGCTGAAGAAAAAAAAAAACCTCCTCTCTGAAGATGATTTTTCTCATCAAGTGAGCCATACAAATTTTTTAATAAGGATTTCAAACTCAGTCTGATGGAACAAATGCCTTAAGACACCTTCTGCCAAATTTTTTAATAAGGATTTCAAACTCAGCCTGATGGAACAAACGCCTTAAGATACCTTCTGTACATGAGTGTCTCTTTAAAAATATTAAAGCTCTAGAGGTTGAATTGTTTGCAGGTTTAACTGAACTGAAAGAATAAGTGACATTGTGATAACACAAAATGATGACTCAGGTCTCCATGTAGTATAAGAATCAATTCTATAGAATTTCTTCAGTAGCCCATGTCTTTAGTGGTCTTTGCCTCTGAATTTTTGCTATGTCAGAACATCTTTACTATAGGATAATTGTTCAGAAAAGCCTGTCATACTTTACAGAAGATTTTATTTATTTCCCCATTATAAAATGCAAGCTTTGGATTATTTGTTTTTTGGGTTTTGGGTATTTTTTTAATAACATTTCAGCCAAGCTTTCAGTGCTCCTGCTGGACAGACTCGCAGCCTGGTACCTTCTTGTTTCATCCCTTTGCTTGCAATTCCCATGTCTAAACAATTGATGGTTCACTTGGTAAAACAATTTGTTTTCCCTAATGAAAAGAAAGAAAGTGTGCATTGCCTATTTTGTGTGTAACTGAGGTTCCTCAATTCCGCAATTTTTGCTATTACAGCATGTGTCTTACTTCTAGACAGAAATGAGAATGAGAGGTTGCAGCCTGTGAACCTTATAGCTACTATTCTCACCTTGCCCAAACACATTTCCTACCAGCTTCTGTTTCACCTTTTTTTTTTTTTCCTGACTATGGTGAGTTTCTTGATATATCAGGATCTTACTGCCATATCCACAGGAATACTCAAATAAAGAAGAAAGTTCAAAGAGTACTTAATTCCAACCATTTAAAAAGCCATTTGACTAGCAGGTTGTTGGAAATTATTACCTGATTTGCTTGATGAACCTTGAAAAACCAGCTGGTGAAATCTTTGACCTGTGGCTAGTTGTCTTTCTGAAAATTGAATGAAGTGTGAAATGGCTGAAAAGAGCAAAGGGAGAAAAGATGCCTTAACATGCTACATATAAATCACATAAGCCTCAAGATTGTATGTCAAATGATCCTGCTGACCTAGCCATAGAACAGTTTCACATATCGGAGAAATGATATGGGAAATATTGTACATGAATGTATGCATATAATGCTCAATTGTAAATCTAGGCAGCACTAAAATATATAGACCTTAAAAACGGCTACCAAAATGTTGCACTTGCTTTAATCTATTAACCAATGTTGAATGAGAAGGCACTTGGGAAAATCCCAATGCAAAGAACAATTGTGTTTTCACCATTGAATAACCCCTTTTTATTTTCTTAGACAGATTTTGAAAATTTCAGGCAATGTATGGGAACCAGGCCTTTAATAGATAATTTTTACTTTAGTATAGTATAAAGCTGTGAAGTGGACATTCCGTTCAAACTGTTTATGCTTGTTTCTGTTGACCCTATATTTACACCAAATAAATATGGTGCTAGGTTTACATATAAATTAATGTAATATAAAACTAACCATTATTTCTTCAGAAGGAGTCCCTTACACCAACATAAAATTTCTTCTCAATCCAAGGAAAGTTTATTTCACTTCTAGTAATTTTATTGTGTGTGTGCTAGGCGGAAACACAGAGCTGTGAAAAGGCTCATTTTAGCAGGGATAACAACTCTCAAAAGTTATTCTGAGGAATGAGGGGGGATGAATCATATTCATACTGTGTGTGTTGGATGGCAAAAATCAATGCTTTCTCTTAGCAAAGACACTCTTGGGGATAGAGAAATCAGAGCTGCAAAAAACCTAACAAATTTTGCCTGACAGATTTTCCAGGCAAACTACACTGCTGGTGCACTGGGAGTACGCTGAGGATGCCAGTCCCTGTGCTAGTAGGAGCTGCCCACTTCACAGTGGCTCATTTTGGATCCCCGGGGATGCCAACAACCCCACCACGCTCCCTGCCGAGGCACCGAATGGACTGGGGAGTGTTGGGGATCCTGGGATGGCTGAGAGCAAAGGTCCTGCCATGCAGAACCCAGAGGAGGACACCACGCATGTGCTGCGGGAACAGGTATACGCTATCAAAAACAAACCCAAAACCAGAGAGAAAATTAAGAAAAGTGGATGTGAAGGGAAAGGAAAAAGAAATGGCATGTTCCAGGGTTGAAAGAAAGGCTTGCTGAAGTCCCCATCCCATTAGGGTTTTGTCTCTGTGGCCCAGTTCAGCACTATTCCTGTTTGACACCGGTGCTTCACAGGTATTCACTGGGGTCTCACCACCATTAAGTCAGTGTAATGGTGTGCGGGCTTGGGAAGCCCAATTGTTGGCAGTGTTTATGGCCCCCTCTTAAAACATCCCTAGCTCACTGAATCTTTGAAAATACTCTGTTAAACAATAACCATGCCAAGAGTGATGTATTCCTGCAGGCCTAAGCCACAAAATGTGGCCATTGCATCTGTGTGTATCTCCCTTCAACAGCCCCTGGGGAACAGGCAAGAATTCCTATTTCTGTCCAGAAAATGTTATCTTCCAAGAAAGAGAAAAAGCAGCTTTTTTCTTTTTTTTTCCCCCATCATCTCTGACAATTATACCCCTGCCTCCTTATTTGTCAGCACTAATAATGGCACTGCTGTGGCTCAGGAAAGGGCAGAAAAGACGATGAAAGATGCACTACTGGTGTGGTGCAGACAGCTACTGAACTACCTCTGTTCCTTGTTAGTAAAAATTATGTGATCTAAATGTCAGTGCCTAATGGAGCCCTATCCGACTGCAAGAGATTGTAGCACATACAGCAAAAATAGGGCAAAATTGTTGCAGCATGATGGTTGCTAGGCTAATACTAGCAGTGAAAAGAACTAAATAAAATTGAAAAATTACGTATTTAACAAGTGGATAGATGGCAATGATAATTTTGGACCAATATCTGAATTTGCTTCTTCCTGTCTTGGGTCCTTAATTACATGAGTAAATCTTTTGATCTGAATGGGGTGATTTTCATGAAGTCTGGTTTGTCAGTGGGAGTGAGGGGTTTACAAATCATTGACAAGACAAAGGCTTCCTCACAGCAGCAGCTAGTTAAGGTGCCATGGTAGGGTATTGGCACAGAGAACACACTGCACAACAAGGTTGAAGGCAGGCGATAACCAACCAGCTTTTATCCAGTGAGCCTCTTCTATTCGTTTTCCACGAAACAACACTGCTTTATGTTAAAAAAGAAAAAATAATAAAAAAAAAAGCAGCAATCTCAAGGCAGGGAGCTGCTATAAACACAAGAAACCCCACACTTCTAAAGACAAACTTGTCTTCGTTCTTCAAAATAAAAGGGCAAATCTCTGTTTGCTTCATCCTCCTCAGAAGTGCTAACCCTTGTCCTGCTAAACAGGATCAAACCAGTATTGATTCTACCCTCAGAATAACGTAGCTGAAAATTAGATGGTTTGCACACACACCAAAATATATAACAATAATGAAGCTGGAAGCAGAAGGCTGAGCCTTAAGCTAGATTTGACGGATACTACAAAGTCATGAGGTTTTATAAGCTCAGGAGGGTTGGACCTCTTCACAAAAAGCCTCAGGAGCTGAAGGAGCAATGGAGGTACTTCAGCTCAAGATCGATACGCTGGCATGCTGTTCAGTGCCTCCGTGTGCTTTGTCACCAGGGGTGAGTTTCAGGGGGGTTTGAATACTCCCTGCCATTACCAACCCCACAGCAAGAGCCTCCCCGTATCCCGCCAATGCCACCTACACTTTAAAGAAAGTTCCTGGAATCAACCCACCCAGGGAAGACAGTGACCAAACCACATGGCTTTGCTTGTCCCTGCCCACACGTGGTCGCATGGAGATTTGGCTCTCGTCAAGACCAGTCACTGCACAAAGGGACGGCAGCAGCGACAGCCCCATGTGTGGCCGTGCCCCACTGCTACTCAGCTAAGAGGGGGGATTCACCCCCACCACAAGCCAGTTTGGTGTCAGCCAACCCTCAGCTCTACAGCCACGTGTAATAACGTCAGAGCACACCAGTGATGGCACATCAGGGACATCTGAAGCCTGAGGTGGACTCCATGTATTTTGGGTTGGTTGGAAGTTTTTTGTTTGTTTGGTTTTTTTTTTTTTTTAATAAAGATGATATATTCTTTTCTTTTCTAAGTTTATTTAACCATTTTTTTTTAACCGTATAGAGTTCTGGCATCCACAAGTTCCTATGACAAATAATTTACCCTCAGGTTACCCTTGAGAATAGGTATTGCACGTTTCTGTTTGTTTTGGAAGATCCATCATATCATTTCATTTGATGCCTCCCTGCTTCATGTAATGAAAGACAGAGAAAAAGCAGTTCTTGTCATATTTCCATGACACTTGCAGAACTGCAAATGTCCATTACAGTCCCTCTCCCTCCACCACTCCTACAGATACCTCCCATTCATTCCTTTCTACAGTGTGAACAGGTCCTAGCCTATTTAATCTTTGCTTATACAGAAGTTTACCACACTTTTTGGCTACGCTTGTCAAATGTATCTATACATTTTTCCCTCAAAATGGTAAAGCTGGAAGACTAGAACTGCACTTAGCATTCATTATGTGGGAGGACCATTTATCAGCACCAATTTTGTCTCCTATTTCCTCGCTCTTCCCACCTCCTTAAAGCAGGTGAGGAGAGTTCAAGTGGTTTAAATGATCATGTTCACATCTCTAACATACTTAGAGCTGCTGAAGGCTAGAAGCATGTATTTTAGATGAGATCCCACATTACACTTCTTTCTCCTTACTAGAAGAATCATTAGGAAACCAACCGATGAGTGAACTTACACCATTTATACCTTTTTTGTGTAAAGTCTACGTGCTGGATTGCAGGAAATGACCTGTAAGTGTACCGCACTCACTGCAGTCGCTAATGCTCTTTATCTGCTCTTTGCAGGCTGTGCCGTACTCAGGGTGACTCTCACGGATACCTACATGCATAAATATTACACTAACCACCCTACCTCAAGATATACATAATGCATTACTTAGTCAAAGCAGCAGCATGAGGCGATGCATTACACAAGTTACTGACATCGAAAGAGACTCAGGGCTCTTACCAGCACTGAGAGTGCTTAGCTGGTGTGTGCTCTGACAGGCACCATCACTCAGCTTCTTGCAGGAGAGGGCTAGGTGCTTACCCCAGAAATTGGAATGTCTTTCTTCACAAAAATATATCAGCCATAGAGTTTCTCTATGTTCTTGTGGCTTGACTCAATATTTGAAGAAAAAAGCTCAATGCTGCTCACTGTGAGGCCAATGAATATTTTGCCACTGGATTCAACGAAGACAGAGCTCTATTTCTTGTACTTTTTCTCTAAAGAGTAAATCAAACCAATGGTTTTAATGAAATACCCATAATCCATTTTCTACAGCCCTTACAGTGCGCTGTTAGACAATCAGCCATGGATCATTCACTGTGTAAGGAACCTGGGAGGGATCCGCAGCTAGAGCTGGTCGGCAGTGCTGTGGCCCCATCTGCTCTCTGAAACTCTCGGCCCAAGACTGTACATGTCCCAGTGTCCCTCCACTGCCAGCACAGAGAGATGTCACGCTTTGAAGGCCATCAGTGGCTGAGGATTTTAACTGCTCCTGTTCTTCCAGCTTTCCTGCTTCGTCCTTTTTGCCAATACTGTGTGACCAGTGATCACCCAGTATTTGATTAAAAAAAACCAAAAACCCCCAAAAAAACAAACTTTATGCAGCTTGGCACTTCTCAGTATCCCTCTTTTAGCTCAGTCTTTGAAAATATACTGCTCAGTAACCTCACAGAACAAGTGCAGTGACTATAGGAGGTTTTGAACTCTGAAGTCAAAGTAATCCACAGTTAGAATTATTTGAAATAAATAATCTCTCAGAAATACAGAAAGAGTCAGGTCTTAAAACACATCAAAGGCATATCTTCACCCAGAACAGCAGATTTGCTGTGTCCAGACAAAGTATTTTGATTTTATGTTGACTTACAGAAAAATATTGTCCAAGAAATATTTTGATTCACAAATACTCTTCCCTCGACCCCTTGCTTCAGTATTTCAGAATATGTTCACTTTAGAATTAAATGCTTAATATGAAGATGGGAAAGAGAGGATGTTCATGGAGGCAAGTAGTTTTCAGACCTATAGCCCAAATCATGCCCACACAAAATAAACTTAAATGCATCAAAAAGAGCTGAAGATTACAAAAAAAAAATCTACACTTTATTATTGAGTCTTAGATGAATAATGAACAATGAGAGTTAGGGGGAGAAAAGTTGGTAAGAATTATTGCATCCTTTTCAAATAACCCACATAGATAATTTTTTTTTTGTCTGCCTTCTCTGCAGATATGGAAGTTGAAATATGTTGATCTAACTTCATATTATATGTGAAGTTTATGAAGGGAAATATATTAGATGTGAATTTAGCTATAGATATTTTACTTGTTCAGGTTTTAGCTCCTATTACAGCTCTTACTGTAATGCTAACTTTAGCATAATACTTCAGCTTTGATAGATTTTTAAAATCTGGGAAGTCTTCTTAATGCAAGGTTTGCTACAAGGAGTAACTCCTGGATTTTCTATACTCTTTGCAAGCTCTCTCATCAAATTCACTCGGCAATAGGAAGCCAGCATGGATAACTAGCACTCCTCTGTAATAAGAAATTAATAACAATAAAATAACCAGGGAGCGCATTATGCAGTCGTAGTTATAACTACATAGAGTTCATCTCAATTTCTTTTGAACCCTTTTGTGCCACTGGTACACTATTATCTTGAAAATGCTTCTTGAGTATTACAATGAAAATGATAAAAAGTGACCACTTGAAAAGAGAGCAAATTAAATATTATAGAAAACTCAGTGGATAAAACCTAAATTGTCTGGTGAACTGTGTGTTCCTGCCCCTGAAATGCCCACACGAAGTTATAGGGGGAATGAAATTACTAAATCACACTTAGTGCAATATACTATAAATACACTTTAATAATTTAACTCAAAGAAATAAAATTGTCTGTGAACAACTTCCACAAGTTACCACATTCATGAGAAATATTGCCGGATCTTCATTATTTCCATATGAAAGTCCTGCATACATCACAGCAGCATTTTTCATCTATAGGTCACTGACTACAGGGCATCAGACTGCATGTGAACTGGAATCAGCAGTTCTAGTATTCTACCTCTTTTAGTTTCTTTCGTATCTTTAATTCAGGAACACAGGGTCAAAAGTGCCGTGTGTTTGACAAATGCAAGTCATTTTTCAAAATTTTTGTTGTGTACTTCAGCTAGCAGACCATAGAGTATCCTCTGGGTAAGTGTTTCACATTTTCTCTCCAGAAGCCAATCAGCTCTTCCTCTTTAACAACAACAAAAATAATTTTTAAAATCCCACAATTTTTGTTCCTGTCATAAATCCCTTGATTTCTTACTTTTATCCACAATTTTTCCCACTCCTTTTCCATCCTGGATTCAAATAATTTTCTAGAAAACATGAATAAACTAAAACCAGCTAGTTCTTCTAGCACTGACTGTCATGATCTTCAAAGCTTCTCTTGATTCCTGCCCCACCCTGCAGGCAGTAGCCCCAAAACCTGCAGGATTGCTCACAGACCTTCAGAGCAGCCAGCTTTATCCATCCTCACCAACTGGTATTACACTTAACCACCAAGGTACCACTGCCTACGTGGGAACATCATCATCTCTGGTGACACTCAAGAGACCTCAGCTTTCTTTTTTGTCATTTTTAAAGTGTTTCCTCCTATAAGCAAAACTCGATCCCTATGGTTAATGTGTAGAAACTCAACACAGAGGAAATACTGTCAGTAAACTGTTTGGATGCCCCTTAATACTTTTTACCTCCTAGAAACAAAGAGATGATAATTCCTGTTGGAATGTCAGAGACCATCAGGCCACGAGGAAAGAATTACTGTTTTTTGTCTATTTTAAGTGAAAGATAAATAAATTGTAAGTAAGGGGACCAGACAACTACCTCTTCTAACAGAAGCCAGCCCTGGGACCCTGCGTACATGACAAATACACGTCTGCTGAGTTGCTAGGAGAATAAAATGATGCAAGAAGTGGACGCTCATACAGCATGACATATCTTGCTGTTTTTGCACACATGGCCAAGCTGCAGAGGAACAATTCACCGAGGATGTTGTGCAGGATTTGTCCCACTTGGTGTCTTTTCTATTGTAAATGCCAAAGATGCATCAATCTGGACTACTTTTCACTTTTAATTTCCCAAGAAAGCACTTTCAAAAAAAGAAGATGAGGCAACTGCGAAAAAATTGCCACTTGTTTCTGTTAGTGAGAGAACACCCACCATTCACAGGTACAGTAAATGTCTGCTTTCATTCACTGCTATAATGAGCCTGTATTTCTCCCAGTTTATTACACTGCATGCCGTGCTAGACTAAAGAAACATCTTTCCCACTCCCATCCCAGAAACAGATACCAGCTGGCACACATGGAGAAGCACACAGCGATGCCTCATACTTTCCATTATTTAAATGGCACGTCTTTATTTAAAAATGAAAAAAAGCCCTACCTCACCCCAAAAAAACCTTACAGCTAGACACACTCTTCTCCTTTCAAACACAGCAAAACTATGTGTGTTTTCTTCTGAGAGAAGGTCAGGGCAATTACTGTAAAAAAAAAAATCTCTAATTTTCCAGATTTTATGTCTACAGAACTTATTGAGGGGAGGGGGCTACTCGTTCTCTTTTTTAGCCCATCTTTGTGCATTGTGCACAAGGTCTTCTCATGTTTTCAGCTGCACTTACAGAAAATGTGGCTGCTGCTGCCCTCTTGGTAGAGCCGGTATTTTGGAACAGAAGCAGTTCAGTATTGTCTTTAATCAAAAAGCAAGAAAGTGTCTTAAAGCTTGCAATAAGAAAATTCTGTCACTCAGATTTATACAAAAATTTACAATCAATGACATATTTTAGAAAATTACATGAAAAGAGTGTCTCTCTCCAGTTTCTCAAAGTACTTAGTTACAGGCAATCACCATTTGCATTTCAGAAACTCCCCGGTTCTCTACCACTTTCCATCACTGTTTTGTTAAATGTCATTCCTCACCACCTGTCAAGCACTTTTCATTTTTTGCAAAACCAGGCAAATAATTAAGGAGCCCTAACAAGATCTTCAGGACATAACCACCAGTCTCTCTTTTTATTTTTGGAAATAACAGGAGCTGTTTTAATTTACTGCGTTTTCAATGTAGGTGTTATTTTCTCAGCTACACACAAAAGATCTCAAATTTACCTGAATTCCAGGGTAAAGTGTGTTAAGACTGTCTCAGCACCATATATTAAAAATGTTTAGAAGATGGGAAGGCCAGTGAGATTGTGAGATTTGTTGAAAAAAATTTTGTGTTATTGAAATTTGCTTGAATCACAGCACTGTAACTGGAAATGCTCAAATTCAGGAAAACTTACATCTGAATTTTCCAGTTATCTTCCAAGTCACTAAAAATCACAAAAAAACCCCCACCAAATTCAAAGTCTCAGGTTCAAATCATCCCAAACATAGGGAATGGTCGCCAGCTGGACAAACCCTTGACATAAATTACGAGCACATGGGAAATATCTTTCCTCATAGTTTTGTTGGATTTTAATTAAAGACATTTCTTAGATCACAGCTTAAAGGAAGGAAATGTCAAGAAGGCAGATAAATACATGCCACAGAATGGACCAGTTTGACTCCTGCTGTGGGGACAGAACTATGCACAAGATGACTGCTGAGTTGACAGCATTTCTGAAGAAACTGCCTTTTGTCTCCCTTGGAAGAAAGTTCCCCTAAATGACGTACTTAAACCATTGAAGAAGAGAAAGTACAAGATCTAAAAGCACTTAGAGAATAATTTTCAGAAACTGCTTCTGTCTTTGCAACTCATACAATGTGAGCATTAATGAGCATAAATGTATTTATGTACTTTTTGCTGCAAACCAGTAACTCCTGTAAGTCTGTAACTACCTTCCCATGGAGAACATCCAGCATATTAAGGGTAGTTCTACAGCTAGTAAACACCAAGAACATAATTATGCTCATGATTTAGTAAGCATGCAAAAGTGCAGGTAGGAAAATTGGTGAATACAAACTAACAAGGCCAGAAGAACCTGGAAGAAAAAAAAAAAAAAAAACAAAACCACAAAACACCACAGTAGTTGCATTTTACTGCAAAATGAATCATGGTGAAAATAATTTTCCTTCAAAGAAAGCAGAATAAATGCTAAGTGATAATGTAGCAGTATATTTTGGTCTGACATGCATCTCCTTGCCCCATTAACTTGCACATATCACTAGAAGAACAGAACTCACAATCCTTAGAAATTTATAAAAGTGAAACATTGATTGCACTAAAAAAAGTATTATAGTAATGACAAACCGCACCTGTATTATTTTATTAATTGACGTTTAATGCCCAACAGAGTACAGTTCTGAAACCGACAGATTGCTGGATAGTTATCTACCTTAATTTTTGTAATAGATTAAAAAACACCACTCTGCTGTAGATATCATTATAGGTACAGGGAAGGCATGTGATTTATAATGTTTCTAATAGATGGCACTGTGATGAATTACCACTTTGGAAGATCAGTAGATTATTTGGTTGTGGGCTCTCTCTCCCATTTATTCACTTTTAAAAGCTATGATTCCATGAAGAAAATCCTTGTAGATGTTGCTGCTTTTACAAGAAGGGTGACATGGGATGATACTGAAAATCACTGTTATCTCTTTGTTTGCATGGGCAAAAAAGTAGAACATCAGTCAGCCTCCATGGAAACCTCGCGAGGAAGCGAGGTCTGCCTCTCGGTACAAGGTTTCCATTCCTTTGGGTACATGCACCAGGGCAGTCCTTAATCCAGACCAACAGGATGTATTTACAGCAAGGGAGGAATTGGATTTTAAAATGAAGATGATACAAGGAGATGAGGAAGAAGAGGTGATCAGAAGGTGTGTGCTGTTAAAATTCATATTCCAAAAATCCATTAAAGAAGTTTGCACGTAAGTGCAGAAATCTGTGGGCATTTTTGTGCTTGTGTCTGTAGAGCTGGGTGGGCACATACTGAGAGGAAATAGGTGGGAAGGACCTCCTCAACCATCAGCTCGGGAAGTTCATCTTTAGAAAACTCATCCATTCCTAAAGTTTGTGTAAGTATGTTCAATAACAGATTTCACAGCTTCCTTAAGCAGCCATTCCAGTGCTTGTGTGCACAAATACAAGCTAACACACCTACAAAGATGTTATCTTCAAGTTTGCTGGAAATAAATATTTTAAACAAATCTAGAACTTGTTATTTAAAACTGCTATTAAAAGAGCAATAAATTAAAAGAATGGTTTCCATTTCTCAAGCTGGCAGTATAATTTTGAAACAAATTTTAATATCTATAATGGCATGTTTTCCTATGGATGAATAAAACCACAATCAAGGGGAACCATTACTATCAACATGAGTCCTGTGCATCAGACAGCTAATTAATAGCAGACCGCTCTTGTCTTTTTGTTAAATGAGAAGATCTCCATAACTGAATGTCATGCAGAATATTACGCAAAGCATCACACTTCTTAACAAGATCAGCAGGAGCTGAGTGCCATCTGAAAGGATGTGACAGTACAGAATCTGAGAAGCTATAATGTTTACCCATCGAAAGTCTACAAATGCAAATCACAGTAAGACTCAAAATGGAGCCCTGGGGGAATCAGAGGATAACAGAAGCCCAGTTGGAATGAAAAATCCTCTGGAGGAAAAAAATCAGTATGCCAGGATTAAGAAAGAAAAAAAAAAACCCAAAACTGAATCATATAAAGCCTTGCAAGCAGATTGGTGCAAATTGCCAAACACACAGCAAAAGTTATGATCAGCGATGAAAACCAAAATAAAAGAAGTGTTACCATGATGGGGATGGAGATCTGAAAACACATTAATCTAATTGTATTCTTGCAAATTAAAACTAGGACATCATCATCTTCAAAAACATGCATGTTACCAAATACTTCAGTCTCCTGCTGTCCATGTAGAACTAAGCTTTCTACGTCTTCTTAATGAAATATATGTAATATCCTCTTACCAATCAGTTTCCAATTAAAATACTATTTCCAAATAATATGATGCTGCTAACTGAATTTCCAAGTGAGCCCTTGGCATAATACTTTACGAGCAGTTCTGCCATCCATCAGTTATTTTGCTGTCAGGTCTAGGGATGTGCTGAGCAGATGGCCGTGGATGCTGCTTGAATTCAGACTGCTGGTGTCTGTGCAAGCGGAGATCGGAATGGATATTTCCATACAGAGTACACTTAAAATTAACCCACAAGATGTCACTGTTGCTCCAGAGATATTTAGAAGTCTGAGGATTTTTCTGGGTTTAAATTGGGCCTGGGAGTGTGAGGGTTGACTCCAGTGAGGTTTCTCAGAGAAGGCTTGAGTGGTGCCACCATCTTGCAGCTCCACCATTGTGCCAGCCCGCTCTCTGGCTTCACTGTACTGCGAGGTCAGGGAGCTGTAACCGGTGGGGACCACTGGGAAACCTCACCAGAGGGACCGTGGGAGACATCCCCACACTTATAGAGACATCAGGCCTTTGGAGACATTGTTCAAGTGAGGCCCTTTTGTTAGGGTCCAAGAAGATCCCATGGCATGGCATGGGAACAACGGGCGAAGCTGGTAAAGTGAAGGCAGCTCATCCCTGTAGCATTCACACCCCAATTTCAGCTGCCTCAGTGACCTCGGAAGCCAAGCTAACAGGAAACACAAATCCACTGCTGATGACAGCAGGCAACAGTAACCAAGGACCTCCTTGAGCCTGGCTTTTTTTAGTCAATAAAATTCGGCAGCAAAAATAAATATTGAAGTAAAACCTTCCAGAACATATCATTCCAGAGCAAGAATAGCTTTATTCAAATCTACATATCCCTAATTTTAGCCCAAAAAGGGGTTTATAGCATTTACCCTGTGTGGAAACACATCTAATGCCAACATTTGTACGGGCAAAGATTTAGGTTAGGTAAAAGAACATCCTCATGACATCATATTACCAGGCTCCCCTAAACAGTTATCTACAGATTAAGTGTGCCAGTTTATTCTTCCCATGCTGTAAATGAGGTTTCTCTAAGAGAGAGAAGATAAATGGCTCATCTGTGTGTTTGGCGGTGGGCGATTCCACTGAAGCACCTCGGCACTGCTGCTGCAGGTAGGTGTCCCAGCTATCTCCATCAGTCCTGCACATGTGGAATGAAAGCCGCAATGAACTAACTCTGTTCCCCAGGAGCGCTGAGTTTCCCTTGGGTTGATGAGGAAACTGTCATTCTTAAAAGCAAAAAATACTTAATGTTCTCATTAATCCAGTCTCAGCAAAAGAAACCACATTTGCACTGTTCTCTATCATTCACTCTTCACTCCCTTTCAAGATAATGGGTTTGCTGGAAATAAAAATGCTAAGGTTCTGTGACATCAAATACCCCCCTGGACCAGTCACACTATCTTGGAAGTCATCCCTTGCTACTGCGCTGACAGGGATTTCTGAGAACTAGCAATACCATGAGCAGAAATGTGTTTTCTCTCATCAGGCACCTTGTATTGCTGGCTGCATCTCTGCTTTATCAGGATGGAGAAGACGGCCTAAGGATCTGCATATTAAAGGGCCTCCATAAAAAGGGGTGTTCATGCTGTAAGACAAAATTAATCAGACTGGAAAGAAACCCAATTTCTGACCTGTTGCTATCCTCTCTGGTATTTCTCTGGGTAAAATCTTCACAGAGCTAATGCAGAGAGAATAACAACCTGCTTAAAATCATTGGGGTTTAGGCCATGAGCTGCAATGGCACTCCTGGGTCTGCTGCAAGTCCCAAGATCAAGCCAAAAGCACAGAATTAATGGGCAATGCTATGTATGGTAGAGCAGTTCTCAGTACGGCCACTTAACTCTGTTTTTATCTGAATGTATTAAAAAACTCTCCAGAGCCACGTCACTGGCTGTGTCCAGATATATGCGCATTTATGGGGCACATGAGACTTCCACTAAATAAATTATGTGATCTCTTCTGAGCTGAGGAGTCCCTGCAGCTTATTCATACAACACCAATGAATCACTGCAGGGAGATTATGTTGTGCAGGGAGCTGTATAGCACAGACTATCAGGACCTCATTTACTCAGGGTGGACGTGATAATAAAATTGCCCTGCTGATCACTGCCCAGCATCCAGCCACATATCATGCCAGCTCTAGGGAAGATGGTAATCCTTTTTTTTTTTTTTAAAATTCGCCAGCTTCTAGGGAAATGGGAAACTTTTTTTTTTTTTTTTTTTTTTTTTTTTTTTGCAGGAGGTTACAGTCAGCATCCATCATCCTCTGTGCCTGCAGAGGTGGCTCAGGGCTGCAAGTGGTGCAGGTCACGCAGCACCTTGCACATCTCTGCCCTGCTATGGGCAGGCAAGGGAAAGGAGGGGAAAATGACTGGCAGCTGCCGGTCAGGAATTGCAGATGTGGGCAGAGTGTGAGCATGTGAACAGAGATGAAACAGAGTTAAAGGAGGAGTTAGGTTTGGAGGAGAATGGTTTACCTGACAGATGGGCTAGTGCTTGCCCAATATCTGGCCCTAACTCCCTGAGCTGTTAACAGCCTTAGTCTCTCCCAGAGTTACAGAGAGAAGTACTGTTCAGAAACAGGGATTGTTTCCTTTGCTGAGATGGAAAATATACCATATATAGGCTTTCTTTTGCTTCTGTCTGGTTGTCTCTGGGTTGTTTGGCTGCTCTCTTGGGAGCAGCCTCATTTATTCCAATACAACTGCAATCGGGGTGCGCAAGGGGAGGCACTGAGCCCCTTTGTACCTTGGTCCTGGTGCATGGCAATTTTCTGCGTTCTTACAACACATCAAAATGGCCATCGCAGCCCACCTCCATGTTTTTGCTTCGTGGGAGCAGCAAAAAGGCAAATGAAAGTATAGCAAGCTGGGCTCAGTTTTAAGGAAGGAAATTAATCCTTAGATGGGAGAACAGGTGAATCACAGACTGTGGCAGGGTCTTGGGATTCAGTGTTAGAGAGATGTCAGTGGTAGGGGTATGTCTTCAGAAGGTGGTGCTGAAATCAGCACCGTGAACGTCTGCGTTCCTCCTTCACAGGAATGAAATTCACCCTTGCTGGGTGCCTCTGGCAGAGCAGAGCAAGAGGGGAGCTTCGTTTTTTACCAAAAGGCTTTTCTGGGGAGGTGTCACTGCTAAACCAATCCCCAGGACCTTCCACAGTGAGAAATAACTTTCTGTGGCCATAGCCTAATTGGATTTCTTTACAAATAGACACAGCTTTGGAACAGACATCTGTCCTCTGAATTGAATAGCAACATTTTCTAGAAATATTCCTAATACTAGATTATTTGCAAATGGAAAACAAGGAAAAATCGGGTTACCATTTGAATATGTTAGATTATCTTTTGTGTAGGCAAAAGACTATTTAGTGAGCTTTCCTGGAAGATCAACCTGCTATATTAAGAAACACAAAAGACAACCAACAGTAATCTCAAAGACATGGTAACCTTATCTTCCACTTTTCTAAAAGAAAGAACAACCCACGGATACTGCAACATGAATTGCTTTTCTCCTGTTCATTATCCAGGCAAAGTCTTTACCCATCACGTAACAGAAACATTTCACAGTATTTCAGAAGTCATTTTCCCCCAGGTGCTCTCCACCATGGTTGATATTAATTATTTCTGATAGTTCATATTTACTGAAAGGTATCACAATAACCCTCTGAGTCATAAGGAAAAATAACTAATCCCTCACGTAAAAAAAGGGCGTTTCCTTATGGAAAACCAGATACGCAATATGTGAAACACTGGTTTCAGAGTGAGCTGGCTGCTCTGCGTTAGCACTGACCCAGAGAGGCCTTCATGTGGGTACCTAAAAGAAGCACAAGCCATCACCTCCTGCACAGATGGGCTGAGATCTGACACGGGAAGAGAGAGCAAAGTAATCAGATGTCCATTCTGTGCAACTGCCTCCTTGTATAAACCTCAGAGTCTCACGGGAAAACATAAATCTGAATATAAACATTTTTATTAGGTCCATCTTGTAGCAATATAGCTGAGAAACATCTCAGTGTCAGGCTTTCCCTAACCACAGTGAAAGTCCTGTCATACAAATAAATAAAAAAATCAAAGATATTGCATGGCTCTTTATTGTCTCAAAATCTCTTTACATTTACTCATTCTTTCATCGAAACTTCTCCCAGCTCCCTTGCATTCCTTGTGTTTATGTCTGTTGGGATCGCTGGCTCCAGGAGATCTGAGAGGGACTCGGGCAGGACAAAGGCTCTATTCTAGCTTCTGTGAGTTTAAGAATGACTATTCTAAATCACAGCAAAACTCTGTCCAGGATGCTGTCTATGATAACAGATAATGGAGAACTGTAGGGACTTAGATCAAGCATACAGTCATATTTCTCTTCTGCGCTCTCCCAGTTTCTAGCAGTGCTCAGCTGAGAGATTTCATAAAGCAAAGATGTGATCTTTGCACTCAGGAAATGAGGAAATGTATGTTTCCTTCATGTAGCTGTCTGATCTCTTCTTCACCCTTATGAAAAACCTGTGGTATCTGTAACTCTTTTGTGACATTAATTTCCAGCTTAACTGCATGTTGTGTGAAGCAGCAGTCCTTGGTTTTGCTCGCTTGTCCTTCCTCTGAAGGACCAGAGCTTGGCCTCCACCACTGGGGCACCCTCCTGCTTTCAGGAGCTCATAGGCCATAGTGGGGAACAAAATTAACATGGAGCTCCCACTTTGGCTGTAGCAAGATGGAAAACCAAGAGCAAGAGGACCAGTGATGCCAGGTTCCTGATCGCAGGCATTCAGCAGGGAGAGGAGCATGTGTAAGAGCAGGAGATGGAGGGGGGGAGAGGAGATGGCAGAAGGGAAATGAGTAAACCCTCCAAATGATCATATCACTTGTCACTTTATTCTGTTGTCGGTAGATAGGATAAGCCAAAAATAACCATTCCCATGGTACAGGTTAAAAAGAGCAATAGATTATGTTTATAAACAATCCCTTCAGCTAAGCTAGTAAAGTGTTTGCTGATACCGATTTTAAAGAAGTTTATTATGATGCAATTTTTAAATTGTTCCTAATGACTTACAATGTATTTGGAAAAGTACACATTATCTATAGAGCAGTCAAAGTTTAATCCCAGGTGTGAAATGGATAATTGATGAATAAGTATGTGCTAAATTATAAAATCACAGTTTATCCTGGATTAAACATCATGAACTGAGAACAGTGCACTGAGATGTTTCTTAAAGACATAATTCTCTTTATATTTGGTTTATTGCACTTTCTTGAACTGAAAAGCACACTTCTTTATTATCCTGCCAATACTGACCAATATTTAAGTACCTGACCAGTAAGTTACCTAGACTTAAGTAACTTTAACCTACTTACGTTCTCAACTCACTTTCACAATGGTATTGTGAAAAATGGTTTTATTCTGTTGGTGATAGATAAGCCAAAGCTGTTAATTCTCACGATACAGGGCAGAAGAAAAGCAATAGACTATTGTTTATAAACAATAAATTATTGTGAAATGGGTAACCTATTAGTGGCATCATATCCTACAGTCAATGTGTTTTTGTTCAGCTCTGTACTTTGCTGTCTGAAAGGTGCAGAGAAAACATTTGATTTATGGCCCATGAAAATGTGAGGGGAGATTAACATAATAAGAGAATATTAAGTTCTTGCGATCTACTATTAGTCGACTTGCTAGCACTACTAACTAAAGTTGGTATACGTGTTTTCCCACCATTTATAATGCTCTACATTCTATTCTAGTATTCAGAACAAAACCTAATAAATCAAAGAGCAAAACAACAACTAGTCACATCAGCTGTCTGTTTCCCATTAACTGGCACCAGATTATGAAAAATTACTGTCTTTCCTCCACAGGTAATTCCTTAGTCTCCAATAGTCCTATTTATGGTGGCAGGCTCCATTCAGCAGCACCAAGTACCATAGTTTTTCTGACAACCATTGGTCAGTGACCGAGACCATTTTAGGCTTCTTGAGGGATCACTACCTATAAAATGAATGCAGCAAACCACAGTTCAGAGAGTCAGAGTCTCCGAAAGGCACTTTATACCCTCTTGACTGTGAGGGCGAGCAACTCCAGTGCACATGTACTGCCCCAAACACCACCCTGCACAAACAAAACCGGAATCTGGGAGCTGGTTTGGTGCGGGGAAAGAGGCTGGGACAAATTATTGACTCCAGAGTATGCAGGAGCTCAGTGCCATGGGGCTCAAAAATCAGAGCCAGTGCATATTTATTTATTTTAAAAAATATTCTAACACTGGTATCATTTTTATGTGGCTTTTTCTTGTCATTCACTTCAGGCAGCAAGGGATCTCTTAAATAAGAGTCCAATAAAGCAAGCCCCTGCTGTTCTGTGGTATTCCTTATGCTTTTCTACGACTCAAGCCATGTGCTATTATCTTCTGTCTTGCTCTGCTTTCTGGACTCAAGCACTATTTGGTGGTATGGCATTTATTTTGCAAAAATAGCAAGAAACCGCAGTTCAGAAATGAAAGTATCTGTAAATATTCACAAATTATTCAAGGAGTGTCACTGCAAAAGGAGGTCAATAATGAATTAAAACATTATTATTCCCAACTTCTTATAAGCAATGCCCACAAATGCATTACAGATTGGCAGGACAAAACCCTGACCATCAGTAGCAACTAATGACCCCCAGTTATCTTCTCTGCCAAGCAATCTCAAACACAGATATTCTGAGGAACAAACAACTGATTTCAATTCACTGATACTTAGAAGATACCTAATTATCCAGGTGAAAGGGAACTTTTATTCTCCTTACAGTGCCACATGAGGTCAAATTTGTCAAATGCACAATTCACTGTGACTTCAACACTTGCAATGTCCGATAGGAAAACTGATCTCATGGACAAATACGCTGACTTACGCTGAGCTTAGTTTAGCCCACAGCATTCAGAAAAATGCCAGTTTTAAGCACAAGAGAGACACGCACATTATTTTTCAGCTACATGGAGTTAATTTCAATAACAGAGGACATACTTTATAGAGGCTTTTGCAGCAACGTAGAAGTTAAAGATTAAGCAGCCCAGGAGATGTGTGACCACATAACACCCAACCCTGAATTAATGAGCTGCGTTAAGAGTCATGGCTTGCTAATTCATAGAGCATTTCACATGGCAATAGGGAGCCCAAGCTCCTCCATGGCTAGTGCTGCTTAGGAGGAAAGGTCTGCAGGGCCACGGCAGTGCCTGGAAAGGATGTGAGGAGGAGGAGGAGCTCTGTGCTTCTGTTCACTTGGACCAAGGAAGCCACATTGCTTTTGAGCCCTGTCAGTAGATCTCCAAAGTGTGTTTGATTCTACATGAAAAGTCAGCAGTTTTGTAAAATTTAAGTTTAGATTTGAATGTAAGGCAGCTTGCAGTCCCAGCTTGGTATTAGAGCTCGCTTGTGTTCCACTTACTCAAAAAAAACCACAGTAATATAAGGTCACCAGGTTGCAGCTGAGACATTGGTCCCACCAACAGCACTTGCTTGTGTTCTGTGTTAGTAATATAGACATTACTCACTACTTGGTCTGTAACACAAAAACTAGAGAAAAAACCCTGTCATTAAGACAATGCTCAGTTGTCCCACCTGATTAAAAAACTCAGACCCAGCTGTCACATCAATATTCAGGTTTTCTATTTGATCCCATAATTGTCACAAAAGGTTGTCAAGGGAATTAAGTGTTTTTCTTGTGTTTGCCACAATGATACACGTGAAGAGGTATTTAATCACTTCCTTTGTTTAGCTGGCTCAGCAGAGATCTTGAATTTAGATCTAATCTGGAATTTTGTTTAAATTTGGGCTACTCACATAAACCTAAACCCAGATAAATGTCAGGGAAATCAAAATCCAGCAGAATTTCAGCCTTGGTCTGGAACAGTAAAAACAAGGACCCTGGTTTTCAACCGCAGTGTTTTAACTACTGTTTTGAAGTTTCAGCACTTGCTAAGTATTTCACTTGGGATACTCCTAACCAGTCTGAAGCCACAAATAACACTATTACCAGGGCAATAAAATGGAATTTTTGTAGATTGTTTAGGATCCCCAGAGAATACATGGCAGGGGAAGGGGGGTGAAGCCTGGTGAATTGAAATACAAAGTGAAATTGGAATTGAGGCAGTTAGGGAACATTTCTGAGCTGAGTGGCAGTTCAAAGAACCTTCACTAAGTGATGTATAAAAGCTTCAATACAGTTTTATTTTAGGCTTGGCTGCACAAAGAAATATGTGCTAATAAAGTGAATCATCAAAAATAAATTGTTTCAATGTTCATTTATTTCAAATTAATATCTGCAAGCTCAGTTTCATCACATTTGTTAAAGCTTGTGTTCTGATGTTGCACATAACAACACATTTT
Organism: Pterocles gutturalis; assembly: GCF_000699245.1. Lineage (NCBI taxonomy): Eukaryota > Metazoa > Chordata > Aves > Pterocliformes > Pteroclidae > Pterocles > Pterocles gutturalis. The sequence goes on along the minus strand of NW_010110394.1, from coordinate 53,669 downwards.
GAGGAACTGCATTGTGTTTGTAGAATTGAACTACTTGTTTTTCGACAATGAAATTTTTTTTTTTTTCCAGAACAGTGTAGTTATCTACAATGACAGTTTTTAATTAGGGACAACACTTTATGTACACAAGAGTTTACAGTGTTCAGTATTAAAGTTGCAGGGGGAAATTTTGAAAGGACACTAAGGAATCTAGACACATAATGCCATTAGCTGAAATATTGAAGCACATTGGTGAATTCCCTCACAAGGAACCAAAATCTACTGGCTAATGTTACTTACACTTTGGTAACTGTTAGAGGATGCAACTAGGGCAAGTCCTGTTTAACCACCCCTCTCACAGCAGAAAAGAGAGAAAAAGATAAGCACCATAAACTGGAAGACATTTTAGCATCAATTGTGTGTACAATCTGGTGGTGAGAGTTACTGCTCTCATTAGATGAGGCTGGAAGGAAGGCACCTTCCTCCTCATCCTTTTTTTGTTTTTTTTTCACCATACTGTGCAGTCAGCACATTGGGCAAGAGCTGTCACAAAAGGTGCATGGGCTCTGTTTTGTACCCCTTGGACCCAGCCCTGTTTGCCAGCTGGCTCCACATAACACACCTTGAAAAGAAAACTGGACAAATCAGAAATGGCAAAGCCATCTTGGCTTTATGGCTCCACCCGCTTCAGCTCACTACATCCAAATTACAGTTGCAGATCATGAACTTTATTAAAGCAATACATTTTTATTAGTGAAAGACAGTCATAAGCATCTTTTTGTTAGAGTATCATAGAAGGTTAAACAAGAAATAGCTATTCCAAATGCTTTTTTAAAATCTATAAACAACAACAAGAAGATATCGAGATTTTACCAGAAAGGAAAAACCTGAGTTCATTTGATCTCTCAGGTGAAGGAATCAAAATATCTATCTTCAGAGTAAAGCTTACTATTTCCGTTTCAGGCTGGAAACATATTAGTGATACAAACAGCATGACTGGGCTTTTCCTGGCTACTTATTTTAATCTAATAGAAGGTATTACGTCTCCTCTCAAATTCTGCCTCTTTATATCCTCACACCATCACACACAACAGCATTCTCACTAATTACTCTACACGGAGCATCCCTTGGAGGGAGAAGGAGGTTTTTGAAATTAACACAGTTTCTGAAGTCAGTGGCAAAATGGCCTTTGGCAGTAATATTGTTTTCTAAATACAATTGATGACTTTTCAGTGATAACAGATAACATAGTTCCAGCATATTTCATGGAGACTGATCAGATGATAATTTTGCCTGTCCTAGCATACCAAACTTCCACCAGCAAAGACATAAATTAAATTTCAGAAAGTCCCCACAGTGCTACAGTTAATTCTCTGCCCACGTCTGAATTGTGCTAGAGAGCCCATCCCTTTCTCACCTTCACACTACGTGGTAAGGTATATTTAATGAGGACATGCACAGTCTAATTCTCATTATTTCTCTTTGGAAAGATAGAGGCATCTACACAAAGTTTACTGAAATTTCACGTAGTTAGAAGTGCCAAGAGACAATATGGCAAACCCTGAAGACAGTGGTCTTAGGGCTAGCACGTTGCTCATCTAACCCCATCAGTGAGATCCAAGTGTGCCTGTGCCTGAGACTGTCGATTAGGAAAATAAACTACGCACATATGCATAAATGGTCCACTGTGGCAGTACACTATTAGACTATGCTGCACTGGAACAAAGTGCCTTCATTACATTTCTATGATAAATAACTCCCTTGCACTGCTTCAATTATCAACAGGCTTGATTAAGGGATTGATCTGAATGCAAACAGCATAATTGACCCAGGAGAAAAGATGAATGGATACAGCCAAAGCAGACATTAAATAAGTGTGTTACAAATAGATGGTAGCATGGGGAAATGTCACCAGTCATAATTTATTATTTTGCTAATCTCCTTCAAATGAAAAAAAGGAGATTTGCCTTTGTTGCATACAGCATATATAGAATTTTCCAGCATATAAAGCCTTTTCACATAGTCTTCAAAAGTTTTAAATGGGTCATTTTATTTAGCGCATTCATAATGTCGTGATATATATTAGTTGAGACAAAAAAAAAATTGTAATGAGCGTTTAGCCAGAAGCCTTTTTATAAAAAACAATAAACAAGAACATTATTGGAACAATACTTCAGCTTGTTGTCACTTTCTACTGAGGGAGGAAAAATGAAACAGAGTCGGAACTTTTTGAACTACTGAGATCTGACTTCTGAAGCATTCAAAGACTATTAAACTTGCCACCCAGTGTATCTATCAAAAGTTTGGGACCTCTGCCTTTGCTACAGCTTTATCCCTGTATGGACTAAAATTAATAGCAGTTAGCATTTCTTTTGTGTTTTTCATCTTCAAATTGCCCTATGCATAACATCTAATACATCTTCTCAAACCTTTGTGATGCAGAAAAGTGAGGAGTTTTTTTATCATCCCCCTCTTAAAGATGGAGAAACTCAAAAGCAAGGCAAAAACTTGTGAAAGTCAAGCTCAATGTGTCAAAGCACTTTCTGACTTGTGTCTAGCCGGATCCCACTGACGGATTAAGTGGAAAAGATCTTGTCCTCCAGACCTCTGCTCTGCAGCACCTCCCTCAGTCCTCACATCGAGGGCTCCTGAGAACAGTCTTCCTGAGGTTCACTTCTCAATTTAAGCTCGTTACTTCCCTGCTTCAAGGTAGGTGATGGGGCTTGTTTCAGAAGGAGACTTCTGAGAGTCTGCTTTGAATTTATTCCAGAAACCAAGTTCTGGACACCTTCTCCTCCTGCGGGCAAAAGGAACGATGGACCTAGGAGTGCAAGAAACTGCACCCAGTGTGAAAAGGATGGGACTGGGTGCAAAATGTGGAATTTTCAAAAACAAATATCAGAAGAATCTAAATGGAAGTGTTTTTCGCCTAAGTTGCATAAACATCATGAGGTCAGCCTAAAAATACGCAATTTCCTTAACTATTTACCTCCATGCACTGGAGGGCTTGAGACTTGGAAATCAATTCCTTGTTGTCACTTGGCAACTTTAACTAGGTTTTGCACAATTACTAGTATTTTGAAGACTTCTCATATTTGTCTACAAATATTTATTCTTATGTATCTCAATGAAGGTGTAGTCTCAAGAATAAATATTGCATCAAGAAGTACATGGTAAATAGAGTTAATATAAAAAAAATACATTGTTTTTGTTTGAGAGTATGCCTTGCAAAGACTAGTCCCTCACCTATTCTTCTAAGTAAACTAAATGATGAATTTGGTTAATCTAAAGAAGAGTAACTAAGCTAATGCAATTACTGATACGACAACATCTACCTTACATCTTAAAATTCTGATGATGGATGAGTGACACTCTCTGAAAGGTACGGAGATTAATAGCATTGTTTTCATTTGTCCTGGAGCACTGGGGAAGTCTGCTCATTTCTCAGTATGCACTAATCTACTCTTCAAGATAATGTTGCATAGATTTGTTCTTATCTCAAATTCAAATAACTCCTAAAACCACAAAGAAAACATTTTTTTTTCCACAGAAGAAATGGGTGTACATTTACATCAGCTTGAAATTGATCAAGTGGCATGAAAAACACACACTCTTCTATCCTTGCATCATGGCTGCTTCGTTTGCAATGGTACCATTTCTATTTCTACTGCTACCAGCCACTCCACTCAGAGTCACTTAATCCATTTCTTTTATGTACAGAAAAATAAAACTCCAAACCACCTTCATTTTAGTCTGTATCAAACCAAAATAGAATAAGATTTTTAAAAAACAAACAAACAAAACAAACCCCAGCCAATTTGCAGTGATAGCAAAAAGCCCCCAAAACAAAGACCCCAGACTCAGTAAGACTTTTTCCTTGCTGTTCCCTCAACTATGTTCACTTATTAAAAATAAGACAGCTATAAACAGAAGGCAGATAGACAGCAGGCTGTGCTGTTTGGCACCTCACAAACACTTGTGAAGTTGAAGACTTCTTTATCCCTCCCAGTAATTCCAAGCGAATACCTGCCACCAGCCCAGCGAGCGAGGCCCAATGCCACGAAGCAACTTGACCAGCAGAAGGAAAATGCGTGAGATTAAATTTGAATACGACTGCTAGTTTGGAGGGGAGCATATTCTCTGTCCAGACTGGATGAATGAATTGTGAGGAAAGCTAGGATTTCACATTTTGCGTAGTTTAAGGAGTACCATATCATGCGTACGAACAGGTGACAGTTATTGGATACATTTATTCAGATTACAGAACAAAAGTTTGAACTAAATAAAGTTTGATTTCTTTAAATATGCCTGTATAACACAGGTATTTAAGGTCACAGACTCTTAATATTGGGTATTTCTAAATTTAGTTATTATTAACCAATAATTTTGGCAGTTTGAAAATCCGTTTGTGGCAATTGCAACCAAACAAAATCACATGACTAACACCAAACCCAAGTTCAAACAACATCAGCCATAGGAACGTGAAAAGAGAGGAAAAGACTTTTCACACTATGAAATGGCTACTTCAAGAGCATGCTAGTAAATCTTCACACTATTTAGAAGCTAAATTATAGACATGCGAGTAATATAATTCAATGGAACAAAAAAGCATAGCTCTCCAGATATATTTATTATACAAAAAAGACGCAAATGGAAGTTATTTTGAAAGAATGTCTCATCTCGAATTTCATAAGAACACGAGTTATAGAAATGTGGTAAATGGTACTAAGAATCCTTATGCATCCTGAGACTGCAGTAATCATGCTACATGCTTCGAACACCAGAATTTCTGTCCCTGTTTCAGAAAGGCAGTGAAAAGTGATGCAAATAGGCAACACAGCAAAACAAATTTAGCTTGCAACAAATATATTTTTATTTTGTAGAACTGTCTGCAGAGTTTTGCCATCTTTAAAATTGAAAAGCAGAAACAATTCCACCCTCAGAAAGATCTGGAAAATATTTATTTAATGAAAAGTTCATAAGAGTAAGAATCTGACTAGAGCACTTATTCCAAACATTAATGTAACAACAAGCCAGGACTGTCAGGGCAATTTATCACAGAGCATGATGAGAGATTCCAGAAACCATGAAATGTGGTTTGACCCTACCTGGTGCTCTTGCTCCCCTCCACAAGCAAGACAGGCCCTTTGGAAAAACAACTCTTCTGCAGCACCTTATCTCCTTCTCTACCAACTAACTGCTCCGTTGCATTTCAGAATTTGTTACAATATGCAAGAAGTGCAGCCCTCTTTCTGGAAGAATATTGAATGCTGACCTCAAATACTAGTACTAATGCCTTAGATTTACCAAATCCAAAGTGAAGCTGAGGATTTAGTGCCATATTTAATTTACAAGGACATACAAGGACAACTGGAGTAATGTAACATAACCATGGCTTACCTTCAACATTCAGACACCTCTTGGATTCCAAGGAGGATGCAGCCAGTACAAGGTTTGCTTCTGTGAACGAAAAGAATATCAGCACATAACTTTCTTGCTCAGATTTTCTGAACCTTCCTTGTCTAGTGAGTTAAAATGAGCTAGATATAGTTGATGAAGTATTTCTGGGTGTGTAAACGAAGCGTGCAAAGATAGCCAAGCCTGTTCCTTGTGATCACCGAGTGAAAATAAAAGCAGTGCAGCTCTCTTAATATACCCAGGGATGAGAAGGAGGGTCAATATAGTGGAAGTCAAGGACAACATAGTAGTAATACAATCTCTAATAACTAGGCTGAAAGAAACATGTCAATCCTTTTCTACTGTATAATATAGTCAAGTATTAATTGAAGTAGCAACTGGAATCCAGCTCTTTCCCTTGCCACTGTAGGTCCCCTAAAGCTCTGACTACGCAGTCATTCATAGCTTCTCACTGTTCACATATTCTATACAACCTGGGGTGGATTCATCAAAACCAGAAAGAAATAACACTTTTAGAACTAATGTATTTATTGCTGACAGGGTTCCCCAGCTCCAAAGGCATAAGTGCACGATACCAAGAAGAAAAGATACAATGGTGCACCCACATCCTGACAGAGAGCTCTAACCAGAAGATTTTTGGTTCAGAAAATATCATTATTACCTGTAGTCATCTCATCAAAGGCTTCCTTGACTTTTGTAAGGAAAAACCCAAGTACTCAAATAGAAAAGCTAGCTTATGTTTTGAGTTTCACAAGTACTCAATACAAGTCACTGACTTAACCAGATCTAGAATTAAACCAGCCGTCAAGAGTCTGTAGAGTAACTGATTCACTGCTAGCCAGCAGATGTATTTCTAAGCTGCTCTGTGATGAGCAGCTGACTCCTAACATGGTAGGAAGGGACAGAAAAGATGTGAACAACTCAACCTCATATCACTTACATGTCACATGGTACCTGAAAGCCGACTCCCCACATAAATAAACCAACAAAACAATAAATACAGGAGCCCTTAATTGGATTAGTTAACAAGCTGTTTGACAAGAAACCCAGCTTGAAGCACTTCATGTTGATTTTTCAAGCCACAGCCCTTGATTGTTATGATTAATACAACTCTACCCAGGTTTCATTGTCTGTTTACTAACACATAACAGGGATAAAATTGAGCAAGTGGAATGCAAATCATAGTGGTAAGAACACTTTAAAGCATAAACTATGCAGATAGAGGTCAACCAACTATCCTTCATGCAACATCTATCAGCAGTGGCAATAGACCAGCTCAACACTCAACAGCAGCTGAAAAATATGGACACACCAAATAATTCCATTGTCTTGAGCTAAGCTACGTGAAAGCAAATACAATTCAGACACAAGGAGATGAGAAAATCTGAAACTCTTCTAGTTTTACTTTGTGACCTAGCTCAGAAAGGTATGCAAAAATGTTTTATCACTATTTTGCCTCAATTATGCATGTACCAGTAAACCTGCTTAGCCTAAGTATCCTCACCTGTGCTGCATTTTCCCATTCTCTTAATGTGAGTGTGGCATTTCATTGTAAGGTGAATCCTTCAAATGAATGTATCTTGGATGCACCCATCCTTCTGTATAGATTGTTTCTTTGTTTTCTTCTTTCTTTCTTCTTTTTCTCCTTTTCCTTCCTTCAACCATTTGAAGACTCAGAGTTTAATATAAAATATTTTTTATGTGCACACTCAGAAGAACAAACTAAAGATGCTTTGGGGCTAGAGATGCTAGCTACTCTTGAATAATTCACATCATGTTTTTAAGTTAAACATTTCAGGTATGGAAGCAGCCACCAACACCCAGGTGCTCTGCTCCTGCAGGTATTTTATCCAGTTCTGATCTCTAGTTGTCCTAAATAGGCTTAATTTACCCCACATTACCTTTCATCTGCTTCATTTTCAAATGTGTTTCATATGAATAAATAATACAGAGTTCAAGATAAATGCACATAGGCAAAGTTGACAGCTGTCAAGTTTACCACCACCACCATATATTAATGTTCTACATCTCTCCATCCATCTTTTTTATGTATTACTCTTGATGACTGACTTTTGTAGTAAATGTAAGAAAAGATCTGAAAAGGCCACTGCAGGGAAAAAAATTCAAATGCTAATCAACTTTTTAAAATCTGCACATTCTACATTCAAATTAGGCTTCCAATTAAAAAAAAAGAAGGCAAAAAATTTAAAACAGAGAATCCAAAATACATTAACACACCCTGCTAGGCTCTTAGTTGAAACACTAGCCTAATGCTTTCATTAATATTATGAGTGACATTTGTTATAATAGTCATCAAGCCATTTAATTGCTAAGGAGAGCTTCAGAAATATGTGAGCTGCCTTCAAAAGCTGTGGCATTTGATGACAGCCTGCTCTCATGATAAGGTTGTAGAGGTACCTGGATGGTTTAGAAGCCCAGATCTGGATCTGGAGATCATCAATCACATTTCGATCTCATTTAACAATATAAAAAATAGTCACAAAGGTAGACTAGGCTACTTTAAAATTAAATAAATTATACACGTCTAGGATTTTTGTGTGTGTATGCAGATGGGCTGTTATTAATAAACTGAGTTTCCTCTGCTGCTCTGTCAATCACTCATTTGTGTGTCACACGTCTTTAAAAGAAACAGTTGAGAGGAGCAAGTTATAATGCACCAACAATCACACAAGCAAGGAGGACACAGGTATCTTGCCAATGCATGGTGAAGCAGGGACTCAAAATCCCACTCTTTGTGGTACCTCAGCCCCTCCTTTGTGTCCCACCCAGGTGTGAGGGCACTCCCAGAGTTGAGGCAGAACTTACATTGACTCTCATGTGGATTTTAGATCCATATACATTTCCTGGGTCAAAGCAGGCATGGGTAATATTGGGACAGATGCTGTTAGGGGCTCAGGTCTTGCTGCAGAAGTATATCTGTTAATGAGTTCTACCTCTTTGTCAGTTGCTCTTTGAGGAACAACAAAATAACAAAAAATGTGGAGGTAAACAGGTGACTTACAAAGAAACAAATTCAATAAATGATTGACAGTTCTATAGAAATATCCCCTGAGCCTCTATCCGTGCACACCAACCATGCATTCGATATCATCCTTCACAATGGCCCCGTGGAAGCATTTGTCAATGAGGCTGCTCCTAGTCATATGTTTTTCAAATGTTTGTGGCACTTTCATTTGTACTGGACATGACGTGATATCAGTGTAGCATTTTCCCTCTTTACGTCTTTGTGATATTATTACTGACAAGACAAAAAGCATGCTGTGTGCATAGGAACAGCTTTTCAAAGGCAAATAACCCAGCTGCTGTGACAGATTTTTATTTTATAAAGGGTATCAGTTAATGACTAATTGTAAAATAAAAATAATGCACGATAGCCCAAGGTATATGCTTGTTCAGAAGCTGTTACGGTGTGGTCAAAATGTCTGTCTCCCCATTGCGAATTGCTTTAGGCAGGCACAAAGTGGGGACGGCATCTTCAAAGTAACAAGTACTTAAGGTCATGGCTGACTTCTCTGGTCCCATCCAACCCTCCCCATTTTCTCCACTTAAACCTTTGGAAGCTACAACTCCAATTAAAAAAACAAACAAACAAACAAACAAACAAAAAAAAAACAAAGAGTTTTCTAAAGCTATAGCTTCTTTTTTAATTAAATAGTTTAAAAGTTTCTGGAACCATTACAAGTTTTAGATACATAAAATGTGTCTTCACAGGATTCTGGTTACACAATTGAGGACTTCTGTGAACTCAACATCCACATACCTACATCCTACATCTATGCAGTTGTCCTGTCTGTCTGCCTCCCTTGCCAACCCCCAGACAGTTGTCTTTAGTGAGGCAAGACCTTTTACTGTTAAGATCACAAAATTCTGCACTGAGTTTTGACAGACTTTTTTCACCAGCTTCAGAGAATTCCCCTCTCCGCTCCTTTGACTTCCCCACCTAAGAGACTGGAATAAGGATGCCTGGAGAGCCAGCACTGAAAGCAGGCATCACTGAAATCAGCCACAGTCAAAAGCATTTTGACATCCTACAGCTGGAAATGGGACAAAAAAAGCAAAGTTTTATCTTATCAAATCTTTTCAGATTTATCTTATTATGCTAGTGGATTAATACCCTGAAAATTGCCAGCCCTATTTTAACACCGTTTGCTGTTGTATGATTCCATAAGCTGATACATAAGATAAGCTTACAAACTGAAAAAGGTGATTCATGTATATTGCACAGGTCATTTCTGATAAGCCATGTGATCATATTAATCAAACTAGTTAAAAAAAAAATTAAAAAAAAAAAGAGAGACAGTGAGGAAAAAAAATACATATAGCTCAGTGGTGAAAGGCAGAAAGAAGCAGTTACATCCAGAAGAAAACCTGTCAGAAAGAAGATAAGCTTATGCCACACTTCAGATCTGAAGCAAGGCAGTATTTCATTATGATGACAGAAATGAAGCAATGCAATGAGTTTTGCCTTGAGTAATGAGTATTAACTATCATCACCAAATGGCTTCAGGTAAATAGTTGAGTACAGAACCAACTTGTATTTGATTTTGCATCTAACTATGTAAGCAGCTTGAAATAACCAAGTGCATAAATTTCTGCAGAATATTCATTCAGTGTTTTACCCATGGGAATCACAGCCACTTACTGCAGTGTAGCTGTTTGTTTCATATCACTTAATACTGATCATTAGTCTGATATACAGATAATAAGAGGAAATTATCTGGGATCATCTCGCGTTCTGACTGGCTTCTGGCTCCACCAGGGACAGCAGGAGGCCACTGACTCCACGTGAACTCAGCCCTGAGGGCACCTGGGGCTGGTACCCACGGCATGGGTCCATCATCCCCTGCCAGCAGCCCACTGACATAAAGCAAAGCATCTAGTCTGGTGCTGGATGCCTGGATGTGGACAAATGAATCTAGTTCTCCATCTTTTCCACAGCACTGGATTTACTGTGTAGCATCTTTGTTGTCATCTCACTGGTTAGCTGGGAGCTATTTCAGAGTTTGGAAAGTCAGTATCTTTTTTAGTCACCTTAATCTTGTTTCCTCTTTTCATTCCTGATCTAAAGTCCATAGAAACTACTGCAAGGGGTTTGGGTTTTGGTTTTTTGTTTTTTTTTTTTTTTTTGGGGATACCAAGACTTTCATTTTCTCTAATAAAATGTTATTTGCCAGCATCATTGTGAGTTAGATACATACCAAAATCAACCCCAAGTTCTTTAAGTTCCTAAATGTTCTCCTTTTTGCTTCTATTCTTAAGGCACTTTTCATCTCACTACTGCAACCTGTTACTGAAGCTAATGGTCTAGCAGGCTTCAAGGACAAATGGGATCCATCTATAGATAATAAGACCCTACAGAGTTAACTCCTATCTATCATTAGCCAGCTTTAGAAAGAATATAAATCTCATACTACAGATCTGGAGTCTCTGGGTAACAAGGGTTTGAAAGAAATTCATCCTCTTGAACGGTGAATCTGTAATTGCCTACTGCAGAATTTCTGTAGCTCTTCCCAAACCATCTAATTGTAGTCATCATCAGCGATCTCACAGCCCAGCTCAGTCAGGGAGACTGTCTTCTTGTTCAGACATGTTTCCTTTTTCTATATTTACAGCCTGCCCATTTTATTTCTCTGCTGACTCTCATGTCCACTTTTTTTCATTTTGTTTAATAGCTTTCTGAAGAGCAGGCTACCGTATTTCGTTAGTTCTAATAGTAGATAAAACTATAAGATTCAGGCCAGGGAAACAAATTAAATGAGTGGTTTCCCTTGTAATTTACTCATAACCTTCTCAAAGTAGGGTTATACTAATTAACTAATGGTTAAAAATAAAGGTAAATTTACATGTGACATAGATATAATATTTTAAAGCTATGAAACATTAATTATACTGTAATTACTAGGTTCACAGTCTGTGAGATCTGCTCCTCATACGTCTGCTAAGGCTCTCTTCACCCTTAATGTGTCACTAGTTACAAAATCAATGGACAATGAACCGGCAAAACTTTTTCTTTGTGTCGTTTTCTGGGCCTGAGCCAATTTTTTGGCACAGCATTGCACTGGCCCATGTAGAGGCACCTATGAAACTCTATCTATCTATTCAATTAGGGTTTTGGATGAGGTTTCTTCTTGCTTTTCTCTGATGTTTCTGAGTTTGATTTGTTTGATACTGACTTTGAATACAATAGCTGAGTGTCATGGACATATCAGTTCCCTGCCATTTGTCCCGGAAACCATTCAGCAGCTGTGAATATTTCTGAATTATTATGAGATCCCCTCCTCAGTCTTTGTTTTTAACTCAGGCTCTCCAGTGACTATAACACAGACTGAATGTGGCTTACCATTTTAGAAACAAAACCAAAATCTGTAAACCATGTGAGTTTTCCCCAAAGTTCAGTTAATTCTAGAAGCAGCAATCAACGTTTGAAGTGGTCCTCAAAACAAAACTGCAGTTCAAGTTACATTAACATTGGACTGACTTGCAAAAAGTGTTAGCGATGCTTTTCTCTATTATGTGCCTTTGATTTTACTGTGCAGCTTGAACAACAGAGCAGCAGCTTGCCCAGTCTCTCTTCTCTGTCACAGTGGAGTTCAAAGTGCTGGCCACAGGATGACATATCCTAGACAAAGGGAAGGAAAGGTCCCCAGCAAAAGAGGAAATAGGAGGAAACATGGGAAACATGGGCAGTGAAGGGTATCCATATTCTGGAATGGGGAGCAAGGGGGAAAGGACATGTCCACAGGGATCTTGGAGTTGAGGAAAAATGAAAGCACAAACAGAGCTTTAAATATGGATGAGAGCAGAAGACTTGATAAAAGGAAAAACAGCAGCTCAGCCAGAGCCCTGAGCATCCATGGTCTCAAAAACACAAGAGTATCCACCTGATGACAAGGCAACACGTGACTGCCTTGTCCCGTGATCTCAGTCTTACTAACACTGTTAATCACCATCATTTACACCATGCAAAGTGGAAACAGCACATTTGCAAAGCTGCTCTTGGGCACTTTGTAACATCAGAATTCTCCCACAGGTGAATATTAAAATTTGACCCTCTACCAGAAGTTTGCCAAGTGCCTCACGGAACTAGTGAGTCAAAGGTCCTTCTCCAAATTCAGCTTTCAAAAGATTGAATATACTGTTAAAGTCAATGGGGCCATTTCTTAAAGAAAAATAGAATAAAAATTATGGCTAGCTAGCTTGTGCCAGCTCTCTCCCAGCCATGCTCTTGAGATATTCCTGCCTTGCCTACCACTGGCCACAATGCTTAACTTAGTTGCAACTGATATTCTTTATTTCCTTATTTAGCCTGAGGAATAATGAGGTATCATATGTCTTTCAATGGCCCTAGAATGGAGTCATAATGTAGTCCGTAAATACAACTGATAGTAGTTCAGTAACATGGTAGTTTGACATTCCACAAATGAAGAAAAAAGGACAAAGTACTGAAAACAGATGATTTTTTAAAAAGTGTAATTAATTACATGTGTAAATACATCAGCTGCAAGTCTAGACAAGCAATTAGACAACTAATTATAGAGAGAATGCAACCGAAGGCTCAAACAGATGACCACCTGCCTGTTTGCCATCCCAGGTGTTTATGTGTTCTCTGGGTTGTTTATTTAGGTTTATAAACACACATCTGTTCACAGAACTTGGACACAACTACAAAAATGTAACACACAGAAGTACAAAGAAACTCAGCCCTCCCACAAGCATTTTTCCCCTTCCTCCTGCCACTGCTATGAGCCCAAGAAAGAGTTCCTGTACCCACCAAAGCACATACATTTCAACACACATGCTGCAATGTTGCTCTTGTCACCGGCTCTTAAACATGTGGTCAGGTGCTCCGCTCAGTAGGTCCTAGTCTAGGTTTGTGTTTAACTGCTTTTCTTAAAATAAGGCAGGGGTATAACTTTTAGGAATATTGTTTTTCACTCTTCAGGGCAGTATTATCAGCCAGAAACGCATACAAATTTTTTTTCAAAAAGATCCCCAAAATCTGACCCCCAGAATTTTGCGGGTGGAAGAAAAAATGGGATAATTGTTTAGATGAAACTGTGCCATTTCTTCTGAATTGCTGTGGTTCTTTTAAGATCTGCTGGTTTACCTCACTAAATACACTATTTGTGAAGGGATCTTTTGTGCTAATTTATATCCTTGAGAGAAGTTTACTGCAACAAAATTAATTACGCATGAGTCTTAAGTAAATGTGAAAATGCTAATATGCTTCCAAGTGTCTGCACCTAATGAACTGGATTTTGGTTTATATTTATCTTTTAGGCTGTATGCAAGTCTCCCATGTAACAGGAGCACTTCATTTCCTTTCCATGTTCAATGCCATCTCACCTTCTATAGCTCTTGTCTCAGCCACGATGGGAGAGGGTGCCCCAATATATGCAGCAACACAGGTTGGACAGCCCAGTGATAAGCTTGACAAAAAGGATCTGGACTGAGAAAATTAAAAAATAAAATAGTGTAATTAAGAAAAAAATATTCCCCTTCATGTAACCAGTCATAAAGACAAAAAGTGCAAATCCAATCTTGCACTGAAAATCAGGTTTATTTTTAAAATAAATTTTGACTTCTTCTAGACTTTGCTATACTATACTGATAGTATTTGCATCTATAATACTATCCTCTAGCTGCATGAATACTGCAGTGCCCTAAATACTGAAGCTTAAAACTTCTGTAGCTTTCAAAATGTTACCTCCTGGTTCATGGATGCATATTTTTGGTCTTCAAACTCTCCTATGCACATAGTTTTTTTATTCTTCTAGCAGCTGACACCAAAACCCCTTCTCATGGTCAAATCTGAAAATAATGTCATACACAAAAATACAAACACTTTTTAGTTCACATACTAACAGGTTATTAGGAACAGGGAAAAAAGCATGGCTTATGACATCTCTTCCAATCTCATTCTCTCTCACAGACTCAATGAAAATATCCTTGAAACAAGATGCTGTAACCTGCTGTAACTCACCTCATCTTAGTTCTGTTTGACACCCTTACTTTTAATGTTTAGTAAAACTTTATGACAACTATTTTCTTTACCTAATGAGCAAGAAGGTAACCCACTGAGGTTTTAGCCGTTGACTGCTCCAGAGTTACACAACACCCCTTCTTGACAGAAGACTGTTTTCATAATGTAACAGAAAATTATGAGTGTAACTGGAAGTCTGATTCTGCCACTTTTGAGAAGCAGCAGGTAGAACAGCAACACTGTCAGTCTTTCAGGTATAATAATTATATTAATTTTTTATCATTAACGAGTGCAGCTTGCCCACACAGGATCCTTGATGCTGAGTAAGGCTATTTGGGCAGCAACTGCACCAGATCAAGAGTTTTTTTCACTCTACTTTCTGCTGATCTCATTGCCCATTTCATCACTACTGGAGGTTACAGACTTCTCCAAACTGTCAACTAATGGCATGTGTAATTGCTTCTAACCCAGTTCTGTCTAAATGAATCCAACAGCTAAAACACTTCTAATAATAGAGGTTATCTAACACAGCTCAGTTTGGCCAAACTGGCTTATGGAAAGACTATACATGCAATTACACTGACAGATCTGAGAGGTTGGCAATTTGAGGGAAGGGGTGATGAACAGCTGAAGATGAGGTGTGGAGCAGCAGGAAAATTTTAACACAAGTTAAATGAATCCAAAATGGCAATGGGATAGTAGTGTTACTGTGCTCTCTCACCTTTACCTTTCAGACTCATTCAAAGCATCCAAACATCAAAATCATTTTTTGAGAAATGGCAGCTCTCTGCAGACTGGTACACTGCAGGGCTACATAAGTTGGTTCCTGTATCTACAGACTGTTGTAAACTTGGATACATCTGATGGCTTTGTTAACAAGATACAAAACTATGTCCTTAATTTCTCCTCTTTTCATTTACAGAAAGTGCAACGTTCTGTGTTATCAACAAGCGAACTTTGAAATTCTGTAACTCAGAAAATCTCAGCTCTGCTACTCAAGACTTCCAAGAGTTTTACAAACAGAAAAGCATCACTGAGATGAATCTATGGTTCAGCTAAAAATCTCTTTTATACAGACATCTAACACAAAGCCACAACATTCAACAGCAAAAGAAAATAATAATGAATGTTTGGGGCTTTTTTTTTTCTTTCAACTGCATTAAAAAGTCCACAAAGATGTTCCTGAGGACATGAGACCAGTAGGTTTCTAATCTGAAACATCTGAGGAGTCACAAAATTAGGTGCCTTATTACTTTTAAAAGTCCTCCTTGATGCTTGAAATCTTTGACAGATTTCTAGTTAATTTTAAAATAAGACTACTTACCTGTGTTCATCTCTGCCAGCTATCTGGCCAGCTCCACTATATCCAACATTAATTTTGGTATCAGTTCCAAAATGGTAAGATTTCAAAGGTTTCTTTGGGTGAAAATGATCTCTCCCTTTTTCTACTTTTTTACAATGTTCTTGGAACTATACCCATATACCAATTATTTTGATAAGTGAATGACATTTCCCTCAGTCTTCCAGCCTCTGATTCTGTCTTGCTGTAAAAGATGGTGGCTTAAAAGTACCAGCTCTCAGCAGGTACCATTATTGTCAAATAGTCAGATACCAAGAGCTGAGCAAGAATTTTGAAAATAAAGCTTATTCTAAAATTTTCCTTTCTTAAAATGTACATACTCACTGGGAATAGCTGGTTTAAAGAACTAACACGGATTCTGAAAGAAAAAGTCTCTTGCTGTTTTCAAAAGAAGAATGTTGTTTCTTAGTCTACTTCTTTTTAAATTGCAGTTTACACTGGTGGTTTGCTGGAGATTTACTGCTGGGAGACAATCTGGCAATTAACAGTCTCAGACATTTTCTAGATGCCTAGGAAGGACCTGAAGATCAGAATTAATGAATTATTAAAAAAAACTGCACTTTGAGGAATGGTTGTTGAGAGTTTCTGAACACCCAGCACAAGGATCTGATGGCTGTAATTTATTATCAGCTTCAGCCCCTCTCAACTTGTCCTACACTGCACCGTGTCCAAAACATTCTCATACAAATCTTTTGCTCTGCAAAATAATCATAATCTAAAACACACTAAGACAATAACTACAACACAGAGAAACTCCAACAAACTTTTGAACTTAATCCATTTTGGTAATTGCATCATTTCTCAGTTGCTGCCAAGCTATAACTAATAGATGTAAAAAGAAAACAATATCTTTAAAAAATTTAGCACATACTTGGACAAGCTGCCCACTGTACTTGCGTCTATCCCAAGCGTCTCTATCAGTTTTCCAGTCACAGGTTTCAGCAATGAATATAAAGTCAGCGTGATTTCTGACACTGGCCCTTCATTCAGGTGGGCACAGGGGCTTGTGCACCCCTATTCATGCCTCCTGAGAGCAGGGTTTAAACCCTTCTGAAGATTCTGGCAGAAATCATTTAATCCATTTACACTTAATGATCGCTTCAAGGTTGGTTTGACCATTTTTCAAGCTAGAAACTCAATCATACATTTTGTCTCCACATTTCACAAGAAAAAACTTTCAGTTCTGGAGCCCAGCAGATAAAATTTCCCGTGACTGAGCGAGGCAGCGGTGACGATCCTGACGCAGGGTCAGACGTGATCACTTGTGACTGAAACACCAGCCGGGGTGTCCTGGAGGCAGCCGCAGGAGGAGAGGGGCCAGGGACTGCAGCGATGACAAGCTGATCAAGTTATCCTGCATCAACACCGCTTCACACCTTACACTCAAGGCAGAGAAAGCTGTTACCATGCCTGGGGTTTTCGCCTCTTTCCAGGCACTCCACCCTTTGAAATCAGAGGGTTGGTTTTTTTTAAACTTCCTCCACTAAGCATTCAAAATTTTAAGTGAAAAAAATCAGATTGAGTAGAGTCACAGACCCACTCCAGGACCCTTTGTGTCCTCCTCAGGAAATCCCACAGGCCCCTGGTGCCGCCGGGCATCCAACACACACATCGGCTCTGACGGCAAAAGCAGGTGTTTTTATGTCACCATAAGGAGCTTTTCAACTATCGCGCGCTGTGTTTTATCCAACATTTGGCATTGCAGGTTCCTGATTGTCACGGAGTCTGAACAAAAAGCAGTATGTGTCGGCCTCCCGTAAAATAGCATTTGCTTATCACGTTTGGACTGACACTTCCATTCTTTTTAGTATTTCCTTAGAAAAAGAGCCTAATTGAAAGCCCTGCAGAGAAGCTGTCAACTGAAATTTATGACAAAGGTAGCTGCTTCTGCAGGTTGGTTTTTAAATTGCCAGCTGGAAATGAGACTGACAGCCACCAGCGTGACAGAAAAATAGCTCGTTCTGAAGAACTTTTAAAAATTGGTATTTTTATAATTGATCTGAGGTTCATGAAGTGGGAAGACAAAGATGCTTTCCTGTTTTTCAGAGCATTTATAGGCCACGTTTCAGAAAATTACTTCCTCAGGAAAATTTCTCTTAAGGACAGCCTTTAAGCATAAGTTTAAGTCCCACTGAGGTTTCAGCGATGTTGAAGGCTGAGTACAGGTTTAAATGCTGTGTTAAGAGGGTTGATCTTCTGACAGATTTTCAAAATCCACTATTCAGGGAATATGCATTTAAACAGGGGTTCACACCTCTAAGCCATGCGAACGTTGCCAGCAATAATGAAGTGCTGATACTCAGGCATCTCTGAACTACAAAGTTCCAAAATTTCCAGTTAGCTGAAATTTGTCCACATTTTTTTGTCTCAAATCTTTTTCTTAGTACTCATTTTAACAGAAATGAGTAGATGAACATATTTTATTAACTGCTGGAGTTCTGCCTTTGAGTTTAATTAGGTTTGGGTCAGATTCTGAAAAAAAAATAAAAATGAGAGATTAGGTCAACACGTGAATTGAGAAAGTCTGTGTGTCTTAAAAGTGGTGTGTATAACTGTGATTTGAATGTATCATCTGCCTTATTATATAACTACTTTGAATAGAAAAATCTGTTCTTGTTCTCAGGAGGAACCACTAAGTCTGAAGAATTTTGTTATAGGAATCAAAATTGCCTTTATAACAATGTCTTTGTATTTTTTGGATTATTTTATTGTCCCTTTTTCTGAATTTCTTTAACCATTCTGACTAAAAAATACTTGTAATTTCAAAACTTTTATTTTCACAAGTTTTCTCATTACACCAACACATATGTTTTCTCCAAAGCCTTTCAGAAAACTCCATTAAAATCAGAACTTGAATTTAAAATGAAGAAAGAAAGTATGTAGTGAAAAGTGTAAAACAGATGGGAGAATAAAATAAACCCCAACGAAATGCAAATTCTTTCAGCTGTTGTTTAAATATAATAAAACCTCTAACATCACAAACAAGGTTTTCCTTTTCCCAATGGTCTCCTTCCTTGCCCTTGATTTTTTTTTTTTTTTTTTTTGCAGTAATTCCTAATATTGCTGCCATAACTTGAGCCACTTGGATATGAAAAAAATTGGGAGCCTTAACACAGGTAGTGCAGGATCCCAGTCATGGTGTGTGTCGATTAGACCTGCTGAGAGCAGGTTTTACCAACAAACTACTACTGAGGTCAGTTGCTTTCAGTCATTGTTATTTTAATCATTTATTTAAATTCCATTTGTAAGGGTATTTGCACTGTCTAGCGTTAGATGTCTAACACGGCTGCCTACATTAGGAGGCTAGTCTCATTAGGCTTTTCAACAAGGAGTGGAGAGTGACAGACTCCCTCAGAGTCTGGGAATTTACACATCCATCGTCGGTTATGGTCATACACACTGCCTACTGTCAGGAAGACAGCACATCCAGTTATTTGGGACCTTTATTTCCTCTTCCAGTCACTAAAAGGACAGGAAAGTTATGCAAGGGCACCAGGTTTCAGAAAGCACATGAAGAGAAGCCTCATTTGTTGACCTGAGCGTTCATACAAAGCCACTAGTCTACACCAGGGGAAGCAGGTACAATACATGGACATGAGTTTTAATGTGGATTATTTTATGTGTCCGCAACGGTGATGGGTGAGAATGAGCAGCCCAGCCTAGATGGTGAATTTGGAAAGCTGGACCTTCAACAAACGTATGTGATCTAGCTCTCTATTTCTTATGTGAAAGCAGGGGAAGCAAGATAACCATCTACTGTACCATCAAGGCTCAAGGTATCCCTTCTATAGGATCTGTATCTTACCTGGGATGTACAGCCTTGCTGCGACCACTCCAGGGAAGGTGTGTTTCAGGGCTGTTGGATCTCCAAGCACTCCCTGGTGCTGCTGGAAAACTGTTTCAAAATCCTAATGCATTGTTGGAGTGTCGTTACAGTACCACAACCACGCTAAATGTATTCAGCTGGTGACATTAACAAATGTGACTGTTTCAGATACAGCATGGTAGGTGTCACGCTGCACTCCTTTGATAGTTTAACATAGGGGAAAAGCTACAATGAATGGTAGTAACAAGAGACTACATCATTATGCCTGATACCAGGAATATGCCTGATCTGACGGATCAGTGAGAATGGTGATAATCTTGGCCTTGGGGGCCAGAGAAGGTGCTCATTTGGGAGATTTCTCACAACAGAAATAATTGGCACTTTTCTCAAAGAGGAAATGACACATTGCATTGAGTA
Organism: Pterocles gutturalis; assembly: GCF_000699245.1. Taxonomy (NCBI): domain Eukaryota; kingdom Metazoa; phylum Chordata; class Aves; order Pterocliformes; family Pteroclidae; genus Pterocles; species Pterocles gutturalis. The sequence continues at coordinate 33,665 of NW_010110394.1, read as the reverse complement.
GAATAGGGAAAAATGCCAGGTACCTGGACAAGTGAGAGAGAGAAATATGGATTAAAAAGCAGAGTTATTCCAATCCCAACACTCCTAACTATAATTATTTCTATTTATTTATTGTAGATAGTACATATCTCCAGGATATATTTATCTGTGCATGTAAATAATGAACATAAACTGAAATTAAGACTGTAAGGATCTAAAAACAGAGAAAAAAAGAGAGAGAGAGAGAAAGCTTCAAGCAAATATATAAGGTTACTGGTATTGTCACTATTTTATAGCAGAGTAAGGTGAAAAGCAGATATCTGGATTTCCACTCCAGTGTTAGGAGAAATATTACACTATACTTCATCCCAGAAGAGCCCAAAGTAATCAATTTATCAGAGCAAAAAATATATGAAAAGTTAAAATTTTCTTAATATTTATTCCTGCTCACTGATGAGCTCTAAAGAGCCCTGGATTTACATCACATTCACTAAATATTACCAGTTCATTTATAGTCTACACCCAGAGTAGTTTATGTCTTCATCTGTGTATGGTCACAGAAGCATTGATAGAATTAGATGTTTATGAAGCTCAGGTACTAATTATTGGAGACTGGGCTGGCTGAATGATGTCTTTTATCTGCAGGGCAATGCAACCAGACGAGTCTAATCTGTTAAGCTTCAAAATTCAAGCTAAGGGTTCTGATCACAAACTAGCCGCCTTCTTCCAAGTGGGGGAGTGGGCGGGGGGGAAG